>NC_066872.1:37412051-37495083 GCF_022985175.1 Labeo rohita
CCTTTGAATAGTGAGAATGGGAGTAAGCAACACAGCATAAACTTTGAAAGCAGTGATGGCAACGAAAACGTTATTACTGAGGAAAAGGAAAGCTTTGAGGCTCAAGCAGAAACCAGTGCTTTATCAAAACAAGTTGCCAATGATTTATCCGCTTCAGATAATGCCGCAGAATGTCCATTAGACCCAAATGATTCAGATGCAGGAAGCAGCTTCTTCAGTATGCTGTCTCTGGACGTCATAGAGGACGTCTCTGCCCGCGTCCACCCCGGCCAGCTGAGCCTGGAGGAAAGGGAGAAAAGGAAGAGAGAGAATCTGGAGAGGAAGGCTCGTGAAGGAAGAGGAAATGACAGCGACGACAGCCTGTTTTCCCCTCTGACCTCATATGTCACTGCAGAAACTGAGCTCAAGACACTGATTACAGAGCTGGAGGTGAAGAGATGTCATAATACAGGGGGTTCTGACTATGAGAGGAAAAAAACAAACAATAATAATAATTATAATATTATTATTTGTTAAACTAATTAATTTAGTTATTTATTTTTATTATTATCTTAAGAAAAATATTCTAAAAATGTCAGATAAATATTATTTAAATAAATGTTGTTAAATAATAATAACAATGTATTATTAATTCTAAAATAAGTAATCAAGGCAGAAAAATAAAAAACATATTACAAAAACAGTAATAATAATAATACATATTTATTACATTTTTTAATTTAGTAATAATAATATTAACTTTTTAGGTATATAATTTATTTATATAGTTAATGATATATAATTAATAATAATAATTATAGTAGTAGTTAAAACATGTTAAAATAAATGTTGTTAAAATAATAGTAGTAGTAGTAATAATAATAATAATAATAATTATAATGTATTATTCATAGTAAAATAAATAACCAGGGAGACAAATTATATAATAATGTAATAAACAATAATAAACTTTAATAAAACAACAGTTATAATAATTAATGTTGTAATACTGTTACTATTTTATTATTATTATTATTTATTACTTATTAAACCAATTAATTAGTTAATAATAATAATAATAATATTGTTAATATTATTTATTGACTGAGATTATTAGTAATACATTTTATAATTATTCTGAGAAAAAAATCTAATTGTTTTAATAATAATAATAATAATAATAATAATGTATTATTTTAATAAATCATTCTAAAATTAAGTGTAACACAACAAAAACTGTAATAATACTAATAATAATTATAGTAATAAATAAAAATGTTAATTTATTAACGTTTATTTAATTTATTTAATGTAAATTTGTTATTCATTGTAAAGGTTGTAAAAATATCCAGGGAAGAAAACTGTGTATAAATGCAACAACAACAATGAAAACAACAATAATGATAATTACTGTAATAATGCTGTTATTATTATTATTATAATTATGTATAGCTTAATTGTAATAATAATGACTATGACTACTACTGCCTCTAATAATAATAATAATTATAACAACTTTACTAGCATTATTGTTATAATAATAATAGTCATTATTATTATTATTATTATTATTATTAAAATTACTAATTCTTTAAAAAAAAATTACATTGTTGTTTTTACCGTATCATCATATAATATCATGCTTAAAATACTAATTATATACTCAAGCTGTATTTTTCCATGTTATTTGAAACTACTTTTTTTCATTGTGAACTTGTTGTGAATTTATTTCATATGACATTCTCTCAGGAACAAATAATTAATGTATTTTAAACTCATATAATAGCACAAGAGCCGGGCTATGCTGCAATAGTGATCCAGCTGTGGGCTTTGATTATAGAGCTAAAGTTGTACCACTGCACAGCGAGATGTCTGCGATTATCCTAATCATGTTAATTAGGTGAAATTGAGCTCAAGAATGGAGAGGGTCTTGGATGTGTCCATAGCAAATTATTTATGATCAATGAGAGATGGCAAACAGTTTGTGTTGATTTCACTAAATTACCCCCTTTTTTCTCCCGCTCTCTTTTCTCTGGCTGGTACCCAGGATGCAGTTCTGGTTGGCCTGCATACGTGTGGAGATTTGGCCCCCAGCTCTCTGCGGATGTTCAGGGCCAAACAGGAGCTGCGCGCCGTTTGCAGTGTGGGCTGCTGCTACCACCTGCTCTCTGAAGAGTTTGATCAGGACAGACAGGGTAAGAACACTTCCTGTCTGTACACACACACACACACACGGACAGATCAGTCTCCATCAGACTAAGTGTCTAAGTAAGTCTTCAAACAAGACAAGCTGTGTGGAACTGCATTTCTCTGTAAGATGTTCTTTCCAGCAATGTGCAGCAAAAATATTCATTATAAAATAATAAGTACTTCTATGTATTTTGCTACTTATAATGCATTTTATAAAGTTTATAATTATACATTTTATAATTATGAAGTTTATTATTATATAAGAATTATTATTATTTATTATTATTATTAATTTGTTTAGTAAATAAACAACAATTTTGTTGCATTTTATAATAAGAATTATTATTATTATTGTTGTTGTTATTAAATGTATTAAGTATTTTATAATGAATTTTTGTTTGTTTATTTATTTAACACATAAACCAATAATAATAATGATGATAATAATAATAATAATAATAATTATTATTATTATTATTATTATTATTATTATTATTAATATAATAATTATAAAGTAATTGTAACATTCTAATAACATTCTAATTATTACAACATCCTAATAATTAAAATCTGTAGTGATTAACATCTACAAATATATAACATTCTAATAATTATTCTAATATTAATTATTATTCTATAATGAATTAAATAAAAATGATAATTAAATGATAATTATAATACAATTAGAATAATAACAGCTGCAGCAATGATAATAATTGTATTATTATAAAATAAATAATACGTTTTATGACTAATCAAAATTGTTATTAATCAAATTACTAATCAAAATTATTTTTTGGATTTTATAACAAATAATATATTACTTTAAAATGAATAATACATAGTTTTTTTTTTATTAAATAGTACTTATTTCATTATTTAATGATTATTATTATCAATAATATGATCATTATTTGTAATGTAAGTATAATTGTAATGTATTTGTAACAAATATTATTATTATTATTATTATTATTATTACATAAAGTTCACTAGGCTCCAAAACAACCCCATTAGTCCCCGCTGGTGTGGAAAAAAAAAGAAGCACTGACATATTTTTCAGCATATCTTCCACAGAGAAAGTGAGAAAGTCATACAAATTTGGAACAACATGAGAATAATTAAATGATGACAGAATATTTATTTTTAGGTGAACTTTCCCTTTAAGGCTCAGTGTTAGTTTTAAGAGAGCATGTGGTTTCTGTTTGCCTCTCTCTTACTCTCAGACACTTTCTCTTAGAGGAGACAGTGGAGAAAAGACTAGAGCACTTACAAAATATGATATTTTGATCACATAATTGCTGTCGATTAAGTCAGAGTCCCATGCTGTGAAGCACAGCAGGACTACAATAATATCTCATTGTTTTTTAAAGCCTGGTGATCACATCACAGGCTCTCGACTGCTGCAGGGACAGAGCTAAAACGCATGAAGTGTGTGCAAAAGTTGGACTGACATCACAAACACTCTACACTTCAACAGACTGTCTGTTTGATCTCAATAACTGGAGAAGAGTCAGTACAACATGTGGCGTTTTCAACATGATGATGTCAAGGCTTCAGCGGCTCGTTTTACAAGCACGTTTGTTCTGAAGAAGAAACAATGTAATGAAACAAGTGTGGTTCCAATGGAAATGCACACTCAAAACCCTGTACGATTACAGCATGCTGTGCATTTAAACGTGAAGTGTGTCATTTTTGTGCATCCCACAGATTTATGAAGATTTTGCATAGAATTTCAGTTGCTTGAGTAGGATTTACTGCTATGATCTTTTCATTTTGACAGTGTAATACTTTTTTATCTCTAATCAGGTCTTGCATTTGCTGACTCAATTCAAAAGAGCCCACGCAATATGTCCTACTTAGACAGAAAACAGGAAGTCCCACCCACAAATATTTTTTTTTTTTTTTTTTTTTTTTTTTAGGCATTCGCTTATTTATACTGCATTAAATTTGTGTTTTCATCAAAAATAAAAAATAAAAAAGACACACTTCAGTTTAAAACTGTGTTTTATTATCAAACATAAACTGAAGATAGTCGCCTCAAGACAGTGTTAAAGTTCACTCACAATGAGTCAAGCGTTTCATAATAAAATCGCTGACATGTCCCTCTCTCACGCATTTTTTTTTTCTTTATTCTGTATCACACACACATTTTTCAGGTCTGTGCTGGACTCTGGATCCTGTTCGGTTTGGCATGGTTTAGATTAGCATGATAGCTGGAGTAAACAGTGTTTATCTGCACCATGAATTGGCCTCAAACTACAGTGTGGGTCTTGTTTGAATGGCATGTGTTCAGCAGGTTCTCATCCACAAAATGTTTAGTGTTTAGTTTTAAAATGCAATAAAAAGTTTGGGGTTGTTAAGGATTTTAATGTTTTTGAAAGACGTCTTTATGCTCACCAAGCATGCTTTCATTTGATCAAAAATACAGTAAATACAGTGAAATATTATTACAATTGTTTTCTGTTTTAATATCATTTGAAATATAATTCATTTCTGTAATGCAAAGCATAATTTTCAGCATCCAGTCTTCAAAGTAGGACTGTGACGATTCCTTGATTCAATTTGAGTACTCATTTATAAAAACTTCTAGACTGTTTTTTGCCTTTTCAGTTAAATTGAAGCGTCTCAAACTCCATCTTTGCATATTGTTGTGAGTTTGGGTTTATTATAACGTTCATCTATTAATTATAATTATCCGATTACTCGATTAATCGTCAGAATAATCGATCAATTACTCGATTACCAAATTAATCGTTTAGTGACAGCCCTACTTTAGTGTCACTTGATCATTCAGAAATCATTCTAAAATGTTGAGTTGATGCTCTAGAAATATTTCTTACTATTATCAAAGTTGAAAACAATTGGAAAACATCTTTGCGGGATTATTTGGTAACAGTTTTGTTTAATAAAACCATATGATTACTTGCTTCTGATACTTTATTTGAACTAATTATCATTGCCTCCGTGCTATTATATATGGATTTTAAGTAATTAAGGCTATTGTTCGCTTAGGTCTGTTTTTATTGCTACAAAATATATATATATTATTGTCCAATTACTCAATTAATCGTCCGAATAATCGACTGATTACTCGATTACCAAAATAATTAGTGAGAGCTAGGGCTGTCAACGATTAATCGCGATTAATCGCATACAAAATAAAAGTTTAAGTTTGCCTAATATATGTGTGTGTACTGTGTGCAATTATTATGTATATATAAATACACACAAATTAATGTGTATATATATGAGAAATGTTATTAATATACAAAATGATTTTATTTATATAAAATATAAATTATATAAAAATGATAATAAATACATATGCTTGTAAATATTTCTTAAATATATACATGAATGTGTTTGTATTTATATATACATAATAATTATACACAGTACACACACATATATTAGGCAAACTCAAACTTTTATTTTGTATGCAGTTAATCGCGATTAATCGTTGACAGCCCTAGTGAGAGCCCTACTTCACTGTCACATGATTCTTCAGAAATCATTCTAATATACCTAGTTGATGCTCTAGAAATATTTCTTAGTATTATCAAGGCTGAAAATGGTTAGAAAACATTTTTGCAGGATTATTTGGTAACAGTTTTGTTCAATAAAATCATATGATTACTTGCTTCTGATACCTTATTTAAACTATCATTGCCTTAGTGCTATTATATATGGATTTTGAGTAATTTTAAAGGCTATGGCTCGCTTAGGTCTATTTTAATCTACTTTTCTTTAAAAAAAAAAAAAGATATATATATATATATATATATATATATATACACACACACAGTTACTCGATTAATTGTCAGAATAATCGACTGGTAACTCGATTACCAAAATAATCATTAGTGACAGCCCTGCATCAGTGTCATATGATCATTCAGAAATCATTCTAATATGCTGAGTTGATGCACTAAAAACATTTATCATTATTATCAAGGTTGAAAACGGTTGGAAAACATTTTCATAGGATTATTTGGTAACAGTTTTGTTCAATAAAACCTTATGATTACTTGCTTTTAATACTTTATTTGAATGCATTATTATTGCCTCATTGCTATTATATGTGGATTTCAAGTCATTTTAAAGGCTATTGTTTGCTTAAGTCTAATTTCATTACTACAAAAAGAATGATAATTATCCGAATACTGGATTAATCACTCGAATAATCGACCAATTACTCAGTTACCAAAATAATCGTTAGTGGGAGCCTCTTCAGAAATCATTCTAATATGCTGAGTTAATGCTCTAGAAACATTTCTTATTATTAAAAACATTTTTACAGAATTATTTGGTAACAGCTTTGTTCAATAAAACCATTTAATTACTTGCTTCTGATACTTTATTTGAATGATTTATCATTGCCTCTTTCCTATTATATATGTATAGGTCTATTTTTATCTGTTTTCTACAAAAAAAGTTAATTATAATTACACCGAATACTCGTAACAGCCCTACATCAGTGTCACATGATCATCCAGAAGTCATTTTAATATGTTGAGTTGATGCACTAGAAAAATTTCTTATTATAATCAAGGTTGAAAATGGTTGGAAAACATTTTTACAAGATTCTTTGATAAATAGAAAGTTCAAAAGAACAGCGTTTATTTAAAATCGACATCTTTAATAACATTATAAATGTCTTTACTGCCATCTTTGATCAATTTTAATGCATCCTTGCTTGAGTAGAAGTATAATGTCTTTACAAAATATATGTTGTGACCCCAAACTTTTGAAACATATTTAATTTTAAAAGCTGTTTTTCATCTGTGTTGTTTTGTGTTGTTTTGTGGTTGTTGCTTAGGGTGTGTCGACGGTGTGTGTGGTTTCCCTATGAGTCAGTATCTGAAGGCTCAGGCGTGTTTCTGTGGTCGAAATGCCAGGATGTCAGCATGTCTAGTAAGTTTGGTTCACACGTCACAAGTAACATCACATTGCCCACGCATCTTCAACCACATCCTTTGCTTATTAGCTGATGCAATGTTGCATCAGATTTGAACTATAAATAAATAATCTGTTAGGTGTAATTTTTTAGCAAATCAAACCATGATATCGTGTTTAGTTATCACTACTTTCTCAATTCAAGCTTGTTTTTAGCAGATTTGGCTGATGTTGAGCTCTTCACAAACTCTTTTTATTCCCCTCTCAGGCTCTGGAGAGAGTGTCTGCTGGAGGAGGGGTGAGTACTTGCTTGTGTCATATATCATATCAATATTCATATTTCAATTAAAAGCCCATTTCCTCTGCAGAATTTGCATATAAAGAGGGCAATCTCATGCGATCAAGTCTGTTTGCACAGCTGATGGTAATGTGCTGGTCAAGCTTGAATGCCAGAATGTACAGCATATGCAGCTATGCATATTTATCTGATTTAATTAGACACACTGTGTATTTTAAGATGATTTTTTTTTTCTCTTTTAAAAATGTTTGAAAGTTCAAAGGTGAAGCAGTCAGCATGAACAGTCTCTTTCAGTCTTCTACATGTCTGATTGTTTGGATGACATAATTGTGATGGAAAATATGACATAATCTGTTTTGCCGCAAATGGGACAAACATTTCAAATGAAGTAATTAAAAACATAAATAAGTAAGGAAAGCTAACTAAATAAGCATGCATTGTATAAGTAAGCAAAATCAGCTTTGAAATGAAGTAAAATGATTTGGATTGTGGTTAAATGGGTTTCTTATCTGTTACAGCTGCCTATGGAGTCACTTTTTTATCGGGCGGTGCTTCATGTTATTTTACGGGATCACTATGATTCCTTTAAAAGGTATTTACACTAACTGTTGCCACTGCAAATGTTCATGGCCTAAAGAAACATATTACCAAATACTGGAGGTTTGGCAAAAAAATGAAAATTATTTTATTTAAATTTTATTTTACTGTATGCACACGCACACACTTTATTACTCTAAAACACAGATTAAATAAATACATAAATAAATGTATTATATGTATTTGTTATATCTGTATATTTCAGTCAATTTAAACAAATTAAAAATATATATAGTATGTAATTTTATATAATATTTATTTTTGTAATATTTAATAATTATATGTGTGTTTATTATATTTAAAATGTTAAATATAATAAACACATATAAACAAATTAGTATACAATATTTTTTTTTCCATATGTATGTATATATATATATATATATATATATATATATATATATTTTTTTTTTTTTTTTTTTTTTTTTTTTTTATAGTAATTTCTGTGTATGTATGTGTGCCTATAGATAGATAGATACACACACACACATTCACTTTTGGACTTTTGGTAAATAGACATATAAATACATTTATTATATATATTTATTATATATTTCTGTGTATTTTAGGCAAAATAAATAAATTAAAATTGTACATAAAATGTGTTTTTATGTAATCGTTTTTTTGGTAATATTTGTTAATTATATATGATTTATGGTCAATATAAATAAATTAAATTAGTATATAATATGTAATTTTTTATTTAATAATTTTATTTAGTAATATTTGTGTGTGTGTGTATGTGTGTGTGACACTTTTGGTCTACAGCAAATATAATATAAAGAGACATAAATACATGTATTATTTGTATTATATATTTCTGTATATTTTAGGCAATATAAATAAATTAAAAGTGTATATAAAACGTATTTAGTGTAATAGTTTTAATATTTGTTAATTATATATGCATTTATTATATATTTATAGTCAATGTGAGTACATTTAATTAGTAAATAATATGTAATTTTTTATTTATTAATTTTATTTAGTAATATTTTTGTGTGTATATGTGTGTATACACACACGCGCTACACTGTGTTAGTCTACAGCACATGTTATATAAATAGACATAAATTCTATATTATATGTATTTATTATATATTTCTGTATATTTTAGGCAATATAAATAAATTAAAACTGTACATAAAATGTATTTTTATGTAATAGTTTTTGGTAGTATGTGTTAATTATATATGTTTTTATATATTTATCTTCAATATAAATAAATTAAATTAGTATATAATATGTAATTTTTTATTTAATAATTTTATTTAGTTGTGTGTGCCACTTTTGGTCTACAGCACAATATAATATAATATAAAGAGACATAAATACATATTTATATATATTACATATTTCTGTATATTGTAGGCAATATAAATAAAATCGTATATAAAATGTATTTTAATGTAATAGTTTTTTGGCAATATTTGTTCATTATATATGTATTTATTATATATTTATAGTCAATGTAAATAAATTAAATTAGTACATAATATGTAATTTTTTATTTAATAATTTTATTTACTAATATTTTTGTGCATTAGTATATACACACACACACACACACACATGCACCCACTACACTGTATTAGTCTACAGCACATATTATATAAATAGACATATAAATACTTTTATTATATGTATTATATATTTCTGTATGTAGTATATAAAATGTACTAACTTACTTATTTGATATTTTTTTTTGCCGTATTTGCAATATTATGTTTTTAGACAATATAAATAAATGAAATTATATAATGTTAGATAAAATAATATATAATATATATAATATTTATTTTTTGTTTTACATACATAATATTGGAGGTTTGGCAGTAAATTATAGTTTAATACAAAACCAAAAAAAGTCCCGTCTTTGAAAAACAGTCTGTAAAAACGGAAACACACTCCCTGGACCCCCCGATGAGCGGCTCTCAGTCAAAAACACACGCGATGACAAATATTGAGCTCCCACACTGACGCCGTTCCCCTCCAAAAAAAACAGGATCAGATATCTCATCGACAGCACTCTTACCACATCATCTGCTCATTAGACAGAAAACAACCGCCTGTCTTTGTTTTAGTCGCCGGAGAGCTTTAGTAAACTAGAGGAGAGAATAAAGAGGCTCCAGATTCCCTCTGGTCCTTCCTCCTTTTTTGCGGAGGATGAGAAATGTTTATTGAGATACTTGATCGTGGCTGGAGAGAGCAGATCTGATTCAGTGCTGACTGATGCTCGTGACTCAAACCCTGAAGCCCTGTTTTCAGGTTCAATAAGCTTCTGTGAGTCAAAGCCAAACCATCTGGTTACGGTAATGTGCAAGTCAACAAGGAGTGCAAAGTTCACCCTCTGCATGTGACTTACTGTCTGCACATTTAGTTTCTAAACTACATAAAAAATGTGTTAAACAATTGTGTTAGTGTTTGAATTATTTGATGGGTATTTTATTTTTTGTTGGCAGTGAGAAACGTGTTGGGAACGTGTACTCCAAGGCCTCGTCGTTTGTGGATTATGTCAGGCGAGCACTTAAGAAGCTGGATCTGGATGACACCAAAGTAATAACCAAAAGTTCTCACGTTACATTTAATGTTTTCTCAGTCTGCCCACATGCATCTGAATTACACCACAATGAAGCTAATGAGATAAACAGACTAAAATATGTCTGACATGTAGGGAAATATGGGAATGGATAGCAAGAGATAATTAAAAAGGCTTCACCCGGCCTAGAATATACCAGTGGATTTTTTTGTATCCTGATTCTGAGGGTAAATGTGCAGCATTCTGTGGAAACAGTGAAATATAGTGTATGTATTTTATATAAGTATATTATATAATATGTATTATGTAATATTTACATATAAATATGTGAAATATTTAAAATTCATTTTAATGTATTCTAAAATGTAATTAATTCCTTTGATAACAAAGCTGAATTATAAGAAGTCTTCCGAGTCGCATGATCTATTAGCAATAATTCTGATATGCTGATTTGATAATAATTTGCTATACACACACACACGTTTGTTTTTGTGAGTTGTGGGGACTTTCCATAGACTTCTATAGTTCTTATACTGACCAAACGATATTGTCTATCCCCTAACCCAACCCTAATCCTAAACTTACCCCTTAAAGAAAACATGTTTGCATTGTTACATTTTCAGATAAACATCATTTACTATTTTTAATTATTTTTTTACATTGTGGGGCAGCAGGCTGGTACCATATATATATATATATATATATATATATATGTATATGTATTTGTATATGTAATGTGTTTTTATAAATACATATGATATTTATATAAAAATATTAGTAATATTTTAATTTTATTTTATTTTGCTTTATACACTCAACTATATATATATATATACAGGGGTTGGACAGTGAAACTGAAACACCTGGGTTTAGACCACAATTAGTATGCCGTTTGGCCTCCTTTTGCAGCCAATACAGCATTATTTCATCTTGGGAATGACAAATACAAGTCCTGCACAGTAGCCAGAAGGATTTTGAGCCATTCCTTTCACAGAACAGTGGCCAGGTCACTATGTGATGTTGGTGTATGAAAACATTTCCTGACTCGCTCCTCCAAAACACCCCAAAGTGGCTCAATAATATTCAGATCTGGTGACTGTGCAGGCCATGGGAGATGTTTAACTTTACTTTCATGTTCATCAAATCACTCTTGTCACCAGTCTTGCTGTGTGTATTGGTGCATTATCATCCTAATACACGGCACCACCTTCAGGGTACAATGTTTGAGCTATTGGGTGCACATAGTCAACATTCACACTCTGCTCTTATTGGTGGAATGTGCGATCAGTAAAGACTGGCCACCAGGCTGCATAAATATAGCCATGAAACCTCCAACACTATATTGGCCAGTGTTTCAGTTTCATTGTCCAACCCCTGTGTGTATATATATATATATATATATATATATATTTTTTTCATTCATTTAATATAAAATCTAAAACTTTTATTTTGAAGTGTATATATAATATAATATTAATAAAACAATAGTGCTAACAATAATTATTATAATTCTGTTAAAGTTTAAGTTTGTTTTATTGAAGTGTGTATATATATATATATATATATATATATATTATATATATATATATATATATATATATATATATATATATATATATATATATATGTATATATATAAATTTGACATTCATCTATAAAATATTTGTCTAAATTTCATTACTTGTTATTTGCAATATATGTGTATATGTGAGTAAAATAAATTTGTCTAAAGAACAGGTTATCTAAATAGATTTATATAAATGTATTTACTTGTAATTCATTTTAGTTATTTACTATTTTTTATTTACTATTTTTAAAATCTAAACATTTTATAAAAATGTTATATGTACTACATTTGTATTAGTCTACAAAAATGCATTAGTGTTTTATCTCTTGTTGTCTTCAGCTATCTGACGGTGACATTCAGAGCTATCATGAACACTACAGTCCCAGAATGAATGAGATGGTGGCTTTTAACATGGTGAGTATGACATCGAAACGTATATTATTTATTTTCATCACTAACTCTATATCGGGCTCATGCTGGTTTCATCTTCCACAGTTAAAAGTGATTTTGGCTCCGTGTATAGAGGGTCTCATCCTTCTTGACCGACTTTGCTACTTGAAAGAGCAGGTAACAAACCAATTATAGTACAGATAACAGTACTTTTACACTCTGCTGTATGTCATTTGTGCATGGTAAGATGTTTAATCCTCAGTCAGAGAACTGTGAGGGGCTTTTGTTTTACAGCATACAGTATATATCAACTTTAGCCACATACAGCAGTTCCAAAACAGTCAAAAAAACTTGTTTTTAAAGGTTTCCAACTTACAGGAGTTCAGAGGTTTTGTGTTACACGTCCATTTCCTTCTTGCCCACCAGGCTTTGAACATAAAACCTCAAACCTCCTTGCGACGACAGTCAGGAGTGTCAGACTCAGCCATCTGTGAAGAACGTTAGACTGAAAATTTAGGGCATGACAAAATCATTTTGTTTATACTCACAAAACAGTGACAGTAAGTTTCTGTGGGATCAATTTCCACATGATCTTACAGGGTTCACATATCAGTCATGTAATGTAAAGCAAGTAAAACATCCCCAATGTCAGATCTGTTCGTTTTTTCTAGAGAGGTCTATGATTTGTGTATGTCAGACATTAAAGGGCTTGGCAACATGATAAGGTTTCTCATTGACGACTCTGTGAACTCCGCTAACCACATTGAAATCAGAGTCCGCTTTACAATTTGGCCTGTGGAGGGTTTTGTTATGTATAAACCATTTCATAACACGGTACTCTGGCTGTGCTGCCAAGTATATTAACGTGCTTTGGTCAGTGATTATGGAAAGCTGTAATATGGATTTGGGATTAAAACAAGCTGTGCTCAGTTAAGCTGATTATTTTGATCAGGTCCAATGTATTTTTTTACTATAGATATGCTGGGAACTTAATTTAAATTATGCTTCATCGAAAATAATATATCCCAAGTATTTGTGTGTGTGTCTATATATATATGTATATATATATATATGTGTATATATGTATATGTATATGTATATATACAACCAGGCTTGAGAACCAGTGTAACATGATTCCTGAACTAACTGATCTTATGATCCACTTGTTTTTAGAGAATCAAAAATCTAAATCATACAACGTGACCAGGTAATTTGGTTCGTGAATTAATTATTCAGGGAATCAGAAACAAATAGCGCGACCAGTGTAGTCTGATTCCCAAACAAGTGATTTTTTTGTACCAGTTCTTTTCAGTGAATCAGAAATATGAAGCATGGCCAATTCTTGAATCAATTTTTGACAAATGGGTATTATGAGTTGGTTCTTTTTTGTTAGTCAAAAACATACAGCATGACCAGTGTATGATTCTTTTGAGCTAGTTCTTGTTAGTGAATCGGAAATATGAAGCATGACCAGTGAACCAATTCCTGACAAATGGCTCTTATGAGTTTGTTCTTTTTAGTGAGTCAAAAACCTACAGCATGACCATTGTAGTCTGATTTCTGAACAAATGATTCTTTTGAACCAGTTCTTGTTAGTGAATCAGAAATATGAAGCATGACCAGTGTTCCAGTTACTGACAAATGGCTCTTATGAGATGGTTCTTTTTAGTGAGTCAAAAAAAAACAGCACACCTTGAGTCTGATTCCCAAACAAATGATTCTTTTGAGCCAGTTCTTGTTAGTGAATCAGAAATATGAAGCATGACCTGTGTACCAATTCCTGACAAATGGTTCTTATGAGCTGGTTTTTTTTAGTGAGTCAAAAACATACAGTGCTTGACCTGATTCCCAAACAAATGATTCTTTTGAACCAGTTCTTCTTAGTGAATCAGAAATATGAAGCATATCCAGTGTACTAATTCCTGACAAATGGTTCTTATGACTTGGTTTTTTTTAGCGCCTCAAAAACATACAGCATTACCTGATTCCAAAACAAATGATTCTTTTGAACCAGTTCTTGTTAGTGTATCGGAAATATGAATTCCTGACAAATGGCTCTTATGAGTTGGTTCTTTTTAGTGAGTCAAAAACATACAGCACAACCAGTGTAGTCTGGTTCCCGAACAAGTGATTCTTTTGAACCAGTTCTTCTTAGTGAATCAGAAATATTTAACAAGACTAGTGTACCAATTCCTGACAAATGGCTCTTATGAGCTGGTTCTTTGTAGTGAGTAAAAAACATAAAGCGCAATCAGTGTTGTCCAATTCCCAAACAAATGATTCTTTTGAACCAGTTCTTGTTAGAGAATCAGAAATATTAAACAAGACTATGAACCAATTCCTGACAAATGACTCTTATGAGTTGGTTCTTTTTAGGGAGTCAAAAACTTACAGCGCAACCAGTGTAGGCTGATTTCCAAGCAAATGATTCTTTTGAACCAGTTCTTGTTAGTGAATCAGAAATGTGAAGCATGACCAGTGTACCAATTTCTGACAAATTCTTACGAGTTGGTTCTTTTTAATGAATCAAAAACATACAGCACGAACAGTGTAGTCCATTCCTGAACAATTGATTCTCATGAGTCGGATCTTTTTAGTGAATCATAAAGAAAACAGTGCAGCTTGATTCTCAAGCAAATTTCATATTAAGAAAGCCTTACATGCATGCACATTTATGTTTTAAATATTAAATAAATCAATAAACAGTAAACTCTAAACCTTTGAATGTGGATTTCAGAGTTTCACATTTGATTCTACATTTAAAATGTCTCTTTTCTTTCAGGACAATGTGTCTCATTCGGCACTGGTTCAGCTCTTTGACCCCCTCCAGTCCCCTAGATGTTATGCAGTTGTTGGTATAAAGGAATCTACAGTTTGAAGACCAACGCTGGTGGCCCTGCTGTTTAGAGTTTTTTTTTATTTATTCTTTAAATAAAACCTTTTAATTTTTTATTACTTGTTTTTAATGTTTAATCATTGCTAATTCAAACCAACAATAAAAATGCTTTTAATTTAAGTTCACAGTAAATTAAAGCAGTTTTTTATTCCAGCTGCTGGTTCAGTTATGAGGCATAACGGTTCGGTCTGCAGCTTAAAGCGGAAAGATATAGTGATCAATGTGATGCAGAACGTTGCTTTTAGTGTTCATTAGTCTGACTGGTTTATAAATCAGCCTTAGCCTTACTGAGCCACACGAGGACATCAGTCACACTTGAGACGTCTTGTGCTTCCACTTATTTAACACACCATTAATATTAATCAGACATTGAGCTCTTCATTATTTTTAGCCATTCCCCAAAGACCATTATTCACCTGCCTTGCATGTTTTAGTTAATATTCATAAATGAAACACCTTGAGGTAGCTTTCGTCTTAGCCTGATTGATTCCTCAGTGTATTTTTGCTTGATTAAAACCCCTTTAAAAACTCACACAGCACTTAAGGCACAAAGAAAAGTCTTTTAGACTGTTTCTTGTGCATTTGTTGTGCTCGTACTACTATATTTGGTGTTACTATTTATGTTTGCTTAAGAAGGAATGTGGCTTTATAGAACTCCATGAGAGACTGCAAGGACCTCCTGAGTTTGTTGAAAATTACGCTCACTGGTCTGTCATCATTTTTCAGCAATATGGTTTCGTATGTGATAATTACGCAGTTTGAAGTAGCACAAGTGGTTACTAAAGTCCTGTTGAACTTGTTGAAACATAAGCGTTAATGTTTTCATCATAGTGATTATACGTAATTATTTATTGAATGCAAACATTGTGGAAAATTTTGAAGAAAGTTTGTTATTTTAGTAAAGTAGGCCGCATTGCTAAGCTTTAGTATACAGCATTTTTGCTTCTAATGATTTTTCCTTCTCTAACACTACGTCCATTTATCATGGTACCACTTGAGCAAAACAAAGCTAGCTCTGCCATTATTTCTGGAAAAAAATAGATGCCATTAGTTTGTCTGTGTGGAGATAAGCATGGCTACACATTGACACTGCAGCCTGAACTTCACTGAATTTGTTGGTGCCAGTCTAATGCCTCTCCACTAAGAGTCTGTTGACCAGTCACATATGCTTCCCTCATGGATTCATCTTCCAGCGGATGTATTGTGCCATATCCTGTTCTGTTTTTAAATCAGAGAAAGGAAAAGCTTCAGGATAATGATATGATGCACTCCAAAACATCTCTCTCCGTGACAGAAATAGCAAAGCGATGGGAAACCAGCTTACTCACTCCCTTATTTCCTGAAATGTAGCTTTTTTTCTTCGCATGCAAAGGAGGTTGAGGAAACATATCTCTATCGTCACCAAGAATGTCCAGCTCTGCTTTGAACAAAACAAGTTTCCTTTTTAGTACATTGTCAAAAAAAATTAAGAATTTGTTTTCTTCTCCTAAAGCAGAAACAGTCGACTGATTTGTTTGCTTGATCATTCGAGGATGATCATTTTTCAGCTCACAAAACAGCTGCTGTCCCCTGAAGTTTTGTAGTCAACAACCGTGGTGTGTTTCACCATCTTAATGACTTCAGGATATAAATAACACATTTACCAAAGATGTGAGATGGCAAGAAAATGCTAACATTTGTTGACCACTTAGACCTAGTTTAGACGAGACATGTTTTTTTTTGCATTCATCTGCGCTTCTTTAAATTTGGTTTTCTATGTAAACGTGCTAGACTGGTGGGGAATGGGGGAAAAAATCATAGTCTCTGGATGCTCTAGAAGTTGAACTTCTTAAAAGAGAAGTTCACTTGCAGAACAACAATTTACAAATAATTTACTCACCTCCTTGTCATCCACGATGTTCATGTCTTTCTTCAGTCGTAAAGAAATTATGTTTTTTGAGGAAAACATTTCAGCATTTTGAACTTCCAAAATGCAGTTTAAATGCGGCTTCAAACGATCCCAAATGCAGTTGTAAACGATCCCAGCCGAGGAAGAAGGGTCTTATCTAGCCTAACGATCGGTTACTTTAATAAAAATAATACAATTTATATACTTTTTAATGCCAAACGCTCATCTTATCTTACTCTGCCTGGACTGTTTATGTTCCTGTTCATGAAAGTTAGGGAATGTTGAAAAACTCCCCATCTCATGTTCTCCCTCAACTTCAAAATCATCCTATATCGGCGGAACTTCTGCAATAATGTAGAATGATTTTGAAATGATTTTTGAAGTTTAGGGAGAAAATATGGTCTGAGTTTTTCAACATACCCTAACTGTCTTGAGCCAGAGTACACAGAGTTCAAGGACTGCAAGGCAAGACGAGCGTTTGAGAATAAACGCTGGGATCGTTTACAAACGCATTTGGGATCATTTGAAGCCTTTTGGAAGTTCAAAATCGGGGCACCATAGCAGTCCATTATATGGGGAAAAATGCTTAAATGTTTTCCTTAAAAAACATAATTTCTTTACGACTGAAGAAAGAAAGACATGAACATCGTGGATGACATGGGGGTGAGTAAATTATTTGTAAGTTGTTGTTGTGGAAGTGGACTTCTCCTTTAACTGAAGCACACGACACCTCAAAAGAAACAAGATGTCAGTGCATTTTTTTGTGTTAAAAACGTGAAACGCTGAGCAGTGGGATGTGAAAAAAAGCAAGGTCTCATGTTTTAAAAGTTGAAACAACCCAATCTCGTGAGAAAATCCAACAATTTTACTTGGTGGCAAATTCATTGTATGATTTGTACGAAAATCAGTGCTGTCAATCGATTTTTTAAAAATCAACTCCTTAATCGCACATTTTTAATGAAATTAATCGCAATTTATCCAACTCAACATTAAGGTTTTTAAAAATACTTTTACATTCCAATAATTTCACATTCAGTCTTCAAATTACAGACAGTATACTTTTAATATTTGTTTAATGGCATATTTTGGCATTTTAATCAAACAATAATATCAACAATGATCTGATATAGAGTAATACTACACTCTTTGCATTTTCCATAACATAATTAAACAAACTGTATGATTTGTACGAAAATCAGTGCTGTCAATCGATTTTTAAAAAATCATCAATCGCACATTTTTAATGAAAATAATCGCAGTTAATCCAACTCAACATTAAGGTTTTTAAAAACACTTTTACATTCCAATCATTATTTTATGACTGAGTGGGAGTATTACTGATATCAATACTACTGATGTCTCTAAGAAAATTAAATTGTTCAACCATTGACTACAGCCATTCAACATTACATTATCATTGAGAACTATCAATTTTAACATTTGTTAGATTTTAAAAAATAACTTCTAATTTCAGTGAACTTAAACAGTCTTCACATAAGCCCATTATTTACCTTAAGTTATCAAACACTAAATACTCAATTAAATATGTATGAATCCTTAAAGCTAAAAAAGCTTTATAGAATTTCTTTTTTTTTCTTTTGTTCTTTGTTTAACAGACATCACAGTAGCTGGGTTATTAGCTTATTTGGCTATTACTTTAAGAGCTACCGCTGCTGAATGTGTTGCGGATCTGATACGCATACTTGTGGGCATAAGCAAATTGTGTGAAAACGTGAAAGCTAGATTATATGAATTTGTCCAAATTGTCAACCAATTTGCCAAAATGTTAAAATAATTTTGAACCATCACAAGGATTTTTTTATGCCTTTATTTAGATCGGACAGTGTAGGTAAGACAGGAAGTGAAGTGGGAGAGAAAGAAGGGGGTGCCGGGATTCGAACTCGGGACGCCCGCAGTGCAATGGCGCTATATGTCGGCACACTAACCACAAGACTATTGGCGCTGACATGATAGGATAGTTAGTTGACTGGAAGTGAAGTGGGATGGGGGATGTAATTGGGAAAGGTTCACGAGCCAGGACTTGAACTCGGGACACCCAAAGCGCAACGGCGCTACACAGTATGTCACGCGCGGCCCGCAAAGCTATCGATGTTGATCCGTACCAAGCATGTTGGTATTCGTTCAAATATGGCTGCTTTTAAAAAAAATGCTAAAAAAGCATTGCAGTTGAGTGCAAAAATGCATTCTATGTGAACACCCTCTCATGCTTCGTCTTGCATATTTAAACACAAGTACGCATTTTTTGTGAACGCCCCCTTAAATTCATCATAGTGTGGGAGGTTATACACTGATTGAATTTTTACTCCCAGGATGCTGCTTTTCTTTGCTGTTTTAGCTGTGCATACATCCACGCCCTGGCTAGTCTTGTGTGAGAAGGAGATGAAAAGGAAAATGATGGGAAAACTCAATGGGGAGCCATTTAAGCTTCCGGCCAGTGGAGGAAGCAGGGAGGAACCAGATGAAGTGGGAAACGATGAGAAAAGCCAACGGGAGCCAGAGTAGCTTCCGGTCAGTGGAGGAAGCAGGGAGGAACCGCACAATACTCCTTATCAGGCATCTGCGCTTTAATAGGGAACTGTTTGAGAAAAGAAGGAGAGGGGAGAGTGAGAGCGAAGGGAATTGGAAGGGAAGAGAGGTGCGATTTATATTTTCATCACTGATTCAAAGGGACTAAACAGGATGCGCAGATGGAAAATATTCTGTTATTATTTCTCTCTCCTTCAATCCCGTCTCTATTTCTCCCTCACACGCAAACATATGCCAATCTCATCTACAATGACGCATGATGAGCTCCATCTGAAAATAATCAGCTTCTTTTTTGCCTCACAGTCTGAAGTGTTAACAGGATTTGATGAAACAAATTCATGTCTGGCCGAAGGATGTACATGAATAAAATGTCTTCAACGTCTGTTATTTCACTCTCTCAATGTATGCTGTATGCATCAGGGGCCTCAATCCGATTTTGATTGTAAAAATCAGTGATGTATATATTTTTTTTCAGTTGTGGACGAAAATGTAAACAAGTTCTTGTAATGTGTTCCTTATCAAAAATTAGACGGTGATGTTTCAGATTGAAATGTTCTGCCCTGAAAACATTTTCCTACAATATCCTGATTGCTACTTTATTGAAGTAAATTTGAAGCAAATTTTCATTTTGGGGTAAACTATTGCTTTAACCACCTATCTTCATTTGTGGAATTACGTTATGGAAAATCCAAAGAGTGTAGTATTACTCTATATCAGATCACTGTTGATATTATTGTTTGATTAAAAGCATTGCATTTCAAACACAGGCCACACAAACGTGAAACTGTCAAATACCATTTTTTGCAATCAAAACGAGAGGATGAAGAGCAAAAACAAACATGGGAATAACAAAGTCAAATCAAGACTTAAATCAGTTTACATATGAAATGTACGTTTAATCAGCCTAAAACACATTTGGTGCTATTTATTATTTTAATATGGTGTGTTTTGTGCTGGACTAAATCAAGCAGGTGCTATTTTGGAGCAAGGGTGTTATAGATTGTGGCACTGCCCATCATAACCATTTCCTTTTTGATATTTATCAGATGTGATGAAAAAATCTTTCCTAAATGAAAGAAAAAATAGAAAATATTTATACAACAGGAAAATGAAAACGTGAGGATTTTACAGTCCTCAGACTTGTTTTCATACAAAGGTGAATTAAAACACAAAATCTGACATTAAAATGTATTAATATTACAAAGCATATTTTGCATTTTTTTATTTTATGCTTTATGAAAATAAAAACGTGAGGATTTTACAGTCCTCAGACTTGTTTTCATACAAAGGTGAATTAAAACAAAATTTGACATTAAAATGTATTAATATTACAAAGCATATTTTGCATTTTTTATTTTATGCTTTATTAAAATGAAAACGTGAGGATTTTACAGTCCTCAGACTTGTTTTCATACAAAGGTGAATTAAAAGAAAATTTGACATTAAAATGTATTAATATTACAAAGCATATTGTGCATTTTTTATTTTATGCTTTATGAAAATGAAAACATGAGGATTTTACAGTCCTCAGACTTGTTTTCATACAAAGGTGAATTAAAACACAAAATTTGACATTAAAATGTATTCATATTACTAAGCATATTTTGCGTTTTTTATTTTTATGCTTTTTTTATTTAACTGTTATTTGCTTTTTTAAAAATGTCTACCGTAGAACACACCTGCAACCAGTTGTGAACCAATTTAGCGAACATCAAGTAATCCATTGTGATTATAATTTTGTAAAATCACTAGAAACTGCCTATTGTCCCATTGCTTTTTTAATTGTACACTTATCAGTTTGACATCTATTCCATCTGACTGTTTGTATCCGCAACAGAATGCAGCACTGATAAGGTCAGAGCTCATGTTGATCCCTGAAAACAGCAGTTGTCCTCCCAGTGGAGCTGATGGTCAAGGGTCAACAGCTTGGGGTCAGCGGGGTGGAACAGGAGTGGAGTGACTACACTGGGGTACAAATGATCTCCTCTCGCTCTTGTTCCTGTGTTTGACTCATGCAGATTCACACATGCACTGAACAGGTTTTGTCCCAGCTGCTCCTCAGTGGGGATTTTCAGAGATCCACTTGCAAAAAGCACAACTCACAACAGGGTGCAACAGTCTCATTCATCTTCTACACTTCCTACTCGCTTTTATAATACAACAGCTTTGGTTCTCAAATTTGATTGGCCGAAAGGCGTTCCATATATGGAAACGGTCAGTGTTGGGAAGGTTACTTTGGAAATGTAATAGGTTACAGATAACAAGTTACTTGATTTAAAATGTAATAAGTAGTGTAACTTTTCAATTACTTTATTAATGTAACTTATTACTTTTAATTACTTTTTGATTACTTTTCTAAATTTCTAATTTTTTCAACTGTTAATCATTTTGAAACATTTAAACCAGGCAGAGTTAACCTTACAGTAGCACTCAACACTGATTACTGTCAGACTTTCAAAATCCTTTATCACTTGAATTAAGATTATAATAAGTAAGGGATAATATACATCTTTATTTTGCAAATAACAACTGGCTGAATGTACATTATCCCTCTTATTACATAGCTGCTTGACAGATTATTAGATGTTTTGTGTCAAAATTATTAGACACGAAACACTGATCTGAGCTGAAATATTTGAATGCAAAGCTTCCACGAAGAAATCAGTTGTTAGCAAATGGCAAGTTCAAACTAGACATTTTAGGGATACAGTGCAGTCATACCAGTTTTCTTACACAACATTTCACCACATAAATAATTAAGTAGTAGTACTAGTTTGTTAGTTATCTTATAATCCATTACAATGTACAAAAAAAAAAAAAAAAAAAAAAAAAAAAAAAATGGCAGCAGCTGCGTTTGTATGAAACAACAGAGCAAGTCCACGATACCAGGATGACAGAATTAAGAAATTGCACACATAATATTGAATTAAGCTTTAATATTTTATTAGCTAACCAAACTCAAAGCTTCCGCCAAGAAAAATTATCAACTTTTTATCGACTTTTTTTTTTTACTTATATTTTTGGGCTTTTTATGCCTTTTATTGTGATAGGACAGTAGAGAGATGACAGGAGAGAGCTGGGAGGAGAGAGGGGAGCGGGATCAGCAAAGGATCTTGAGACGGGAATTGAACTCGGGTCACTGTGAGCACAGTTGTGTTATATGTCGTAACAAGATCATAATATAAATAACATCATAACAAGAAATAGCTATGATACTGGGTTTGAAATCAAATGTTTGCATAGTTATGACAGAAAACAGTAGCATCTAACAATGCCTTGGAAAAAACAATCTTAAAAAAATAAAGTTTATGCATAAACCCAAATAGGAAATAAAACATTTATCGAATAAGCATGTGTCCTAAACTCCTGAAACACTGGTGTCTCATTTTAGAGCAGTTAATGCAATTTAAAAGAATTCAATTAAATCTGTAAGTGGGGGTGAGTGTGTGAAAAAATTCAGATGTAATCCCCTTTGTAATCACTGGCATTTTTCAAAAGTAACTAATTTAATTACATATTTTTTTCTCAGTAACTGTAACTAATTACAATTACATTTATTTTGTAATTAAATTACGTAATTCCGTTACATGTAACTAGTTACTCCCCAGCACTGTCAACGGTACACTAACCTTGCAGTCAATGCTTCTGTTTACATTTGAGTATGGCCGCAATGGCCGCGCATCCGGGTAACTGACCAGAACGTGACGTCGGTGCAAACCCTCTATAATGAGATACTCTCTTGTAATGAGAAACTATCTAATAATGACTTATCTCGTAATAATAAGAAACTTTCTTGTAATAATGAGAAACTATCATAATAAAGACTCTCATAATAATTCTCTTGCAATAAGATACTTTTTTTGGTAATAATGAGATACTTTCTCGTAATAATAAGATACTTTTTCGTAATAACGTAATAATGAGAAACAATCGTAATAATGACTTAGTATCTCATAATAATGAGAATTAAACTTTCTCGTAATAATGACTTAGTTTCTTGTAATAATGAGAAACTTTTTCGTAATAATGAGACACTTGTAATGAGAAACTATCCTAATAATGACTTATCTGGTAATAATAAAAAAAAGTTTCATGTAATAACGAGAAACTATCGTAATGACTTAGTATCTCATAAAAATGGGAAACTTTCTCGTAATAATAAGATACTTTCTCATAATAATGAGAAACAATCGTAATAATGACTTATCGTTATAATGAGAAACTATCATAATAATTACTTAGTATCTCATAATAATGAGAATTAAACTTTCTCGTAATAATGACTTAGTTTCTTGTAATAATGAGGAACATTCTCATAATACTGAGAAACATTCTTATAATAATGAGAAACTTTCTCGTAATAATGAGATACTTTCTTGTGACAATAAGAAACTATCGTAATAATGAGAAACTGTCCTAATAATGACTTAGTATCTCATAATAATGAGAAACTTTCTCGTAATACTTTCTCGTAGTAATGAGAAACTATCGTAATAGTGAGAAACTTTCTCGTATAAGAAACGTTCTCGTAATAATGAGATACTTTCTTGTAATAATAAGAAACTCGTAAAACTTTCGTGTGATAATGACTTAAATTCTTGAAATAATGAGAAATGTTCTGTGACTTTTCTGTCTGTGCAACTTTGCGGAGCAGAAGTGTACGGAAGCCCATTTCTGCCACAGAAGCCCATTTCTGCCACAGTAATAATGACTTATCGTTATAATGAGAAACTATTGTAATAATTACTAAGTATCTCATAATAATGAGAATTAAACTTTCTCGTAATAATGACTTAGTTTCTTGTAATAATGAGGAACATTCTTATAATATTGAGAAACATTCTTATAATAATGAGAAACTTTCTTGTAATAATGAGATACTTTCTTGTAACAATAAGAAACTATCGTAATAATGAGAAACTGTCCTAATGACTTATCTCATAATAATGAGAAACTTTCTCGTAATACTGTCTCGAAGTAATAAGAAACTGTCGTAATAATGAGATACTTTCTTGTAACAATAAGAAACTATCATAATAATGAGAAACTGTCCTAATAATGACTTATTATCTAATAATAATGAGAAACTTTCTCGTAATACTTTCTCGAAGTAATGAGAAACTATCGTAATAATGAGATACTTTCTCGTATAAGAAACGTTCTCGGTAATAAGATACTTCCCTGGTGACAAAACCAGCATATGCTGGTAGGTATGTTTTGATGCTGGAATGCTGGTTAGGTAGGTTTTAATGCTGGTTTAAGCTGGTCCTTTGCTGGTTTATGCTGGTCCTTAGCTGGTTTAAGCTGGTCCTTTGCTGGTTTTTGCTGGTCATGTTGCTGGTCAAAGACTTAAACCAGCATCAAAACCTACCTAACCAGCATTCCAGCATCAAAACATGCAGGGTTTCTTGTAATAATAAGAAACTCTCGTAAAACTTTCGTGTGATAATGACTTAAATTCTTGTAATAATGAGAAATGTTCTATGACTTTTCTGTCTGTGCAACTTTGCGGAGCAGAAGTGTATGGAAGCCCGTTTCCGCCACAGAATAAAACAAACAAACAACAACAAAAGACTTTTTGCAATTCTGAGAAGGTAAGTCTGAATTGTGAGGTATAAAATTACTAGGTTTTTAAATTCCTTGGCAAAATAAATAAATAATACGAATAAAAAATGTAAACATAATTCTGGCGGAAAATGTCAGAATTGTCAGATTTGGGGAAACAAAGTTTGCATTGTGCGATATAAACTCTAAAAAAAAAAAAAA
Organism: Labeo rohita; assembly: GCF_022985175.1. Taxonomy (NCBI): domain Eukaryota; kingdom Metazoa; phylum Chordata; class Actinopteri; order Cypriniformes; family Cyprinidae; genus Labeo; species Labeo rohita. The sequence goes on from NC_066872.1 coordinate 37,437,608, forward strand.
AAAAAAATAAAAAAATCGAATTTAGTTATTTATGTATTTTTTACAATAAATGCAATACATTTAAGTTGTTCGAAACAATGTTGCAAGCCACAGCTGTTGCAGTTTATTATGGTCAGGCTCTAAATCAATTTAATAGGACAAGACTCAGCTGAATGGTGCTGATGCTTCTCCCGTGAGTTGATTTCTGCGCATGCGCGGCTTTTCCAAATATCACACGCGTGTTGTGTGTTTGATAGGAGGGTGTTACTGCAACGGGATGTTTCGCTACGGCTTTCTGGATGAAGAGCAGGCGAATACTCTCCGTTCATTAGCAAAATCCTACAGTACGAGCAGATATGTGGGCTGAAACCACAGCCTTGGACTGAGAATGGGTTAGACGAGCGATGGTTGTGTTTGAAACTCTTCCCATCTCGCAGCGGGAGCAAAACAATGAGGACAACAGCAAACAGAGACGGGGACTGATCAGTGTCATTCATTCCTGGACTTTCTTTTCTCCTCTTTGTCGTTGAGATGATAGTGGAGCTGGTTTGCAGCGCGGTGGCTCTGCTCCTATATATGAACACACTGAGCGCTGATTTCTGCTATGATGACAGGTACAGTCCTTCTCCATCACTTCCCCTTAACAGTTAAGCGCAGTAATGATAGTATTTAGACAGGTGTGTTTAGTTAAATGTGCTATTGCTCACACAAGCTCTGGAAAAGTAACCTGTATGTTTATGTAGTACGCGCTCATTGTGTTGCGTAGTTTGTCAAAAAAGCACATTTAACTTGGGAAAAACAGCTTTTAGTTAGTAAATGTATCACTTTTGCTGAATTTATTTAGAAAATGGTTTCAGTAATTAAAAAACACCTATAGGTAGACGTTTAAAACGTTTTAAACAATGTTTGTTTGTTTTAATTTATTTGTTTATTATGCCACTTACATTACATTTAAGAAATATTCATATTGTAATCAAGTTGCTATAATTATTTGTTGTTTGACATTTGCTCATTGTTAGCGTGAACTGTTCCTCTCCATGAGGAGATGCCAGTAGGGGAAATGTTTCACTTTTTCACTCAAGTGACTATTTTTCATTTTGGATTAGTTTATTTTAATTACCATGACATAATCATAATGTAAAAGGTAGTTTATTGTGCAAACATGCATACATATCGGACAGGTTGCCCTGGAGTGACTGTACACACTACAAATTTTGTATATTTTTCTAAATTAAACAGATCTAATTGAGCTCATTAGCTCATTTAGTGTACGTCAAGGGCTGAAACAGATGTGGAGACATCCAAAATGTGCACTGCTGGATCGTGGTTGGGAAACAGACTGATCTAAAACATATTTACTGAGATATAATCTCGGTGACAACTAGCCTATCCCGTATTTGACTGTGGGACAGGCCTGCTGTTACTGTCTTTCTCATCATTACATCAGTGCTTATTTCTGGGAAATTAAAACCTGTACAGCATGCTTTGCCAGACATAACCCTGGGCATCTTTTGTGGGTTTACTGTAGCGAAATGACCCATGAAATGATGGGTTTAGAAAGTAGCCAATGCAGAAGGAAAGTGATAATTTGTGTAAACTTCCCCAGCTGCTTCTGATTCCAAGATTAATTTATAGACTCCCAGGTGGAACCTAATCAGGCTTTACAGATCATTTTCAAGGACCCTGTTGCACACATCAGTGTTTATGCCATAATTGTTTTAAAGAGGTCATGATATGGATTGTTTTTTTATTATTATGTTAATATGCTCCTTGAGGTTTACTTACAATGTTAATAAAGTTTCTTGCACAAAAATAAATAAATAAATAAATATGTGACCCAGGACAACAAAACCCAGTCATAAGGGTCAGTTTCTTGAAATTGAGATTTATACATTATCTGAAAGCTGACCAAATAAGCTTTCTATTGATGTATGGTTTGTTAGGATCGGACAATATTTGTTTGGCATACAACTATTTCAAAAACTGGAATCTGAGGGTGCAAAAAAATCTAAATATTGAGAAAATTGCCTTTAAAGTTGTCCAAATGAAGTTCTTAGCAATGCATATTACAAATTAAAAATGAAGTTTTGGTATATTTATGGTAAAAAAAAATTACAAAATATCTTCATGAAACATGATCTTTACTTAATATCCTAATGATGGCATAAAATAAATTTTAACCTGTGCTACTTAAGACTGTTTTTGTGGTCCAAGGTCACGTGTAAAAATGATTACTCTCAAACTGACTCTCTGTCTAAAATGACCTGTTTTAAGGGGCGGATTTTTTAAGGCTTCTTAATCGCCCACTGCTATGATTGGTTAAAGTCATTGCATAGGTAAAAGCATCAACGCCCCCTCGCTATTGCATGCAAGTTTTCTTTCCTTTTGATTTTCCTTTCCTTATGATAAAAAAACAGACAAAGCATTATGAAGGTAATTTACTTACAGTTTGTGATGCAGCTGCAGTCTTATCTAATACCGCTTTATCTTTCAACAAATGTTTCTTTGTTAACTCTTCATGACACTGAGTCTTGTACAAAACAAAACACTCCAAACAATCCTCAGACATGATCCAGAATGCCATTAAAAATAAACTATCCACTTATTCCTTTACACTGGGATCCTTCTGATATCTGTACAAAGATGCAAACGACCTCTTTAAACCAAACACGTCAAAGCAAATGTTCTTTCACTCCATTTGTCCTATTGATGATCGACTCAAGTGTGTGGACTGTGTCAGAAAGTGAACGCGCATCTATATACTGTATTTGGTGTAGACAAGATAGCGGCAGTGATTGTAATTTCTATTTGCTTTTGATGCGATGCGACAATTGCATTTAACGTTATTTGCATTCAGCCATTAAGCGACTGAACGCCAGTGGACGGGGCCTATGGTGAGAAGATGACTATTCGTCGATGCCTTGCTCTGGAGGCAGTGTTTATGCAAATATTTGTGTCTGGGTCAGTGTTGCTAAGTATGTGGTTTTCCCGCATTATTGGGCTACTTTAACACTGTTGCCGTGGGTAGTTTTTGATGTCCACGGGTTATAGCGACCCCCAATAACGTCATATTTAGCCCCCGAAACACGATTTTTAATGGAGGACTCCCCTCGAAATGTGATTGGACTAGTTTTGAGTAGCAATTGGGTGGGTTTGTTGTGAAAACCTGTCAACCCTGGTCTGGGTGATGTCATCTTGCACCTCAGATCCAAACAAGCCATTTTTGGAGCTTAATTAAATAAATGCTTTGTTTATGATGAGAAAGACGTTTAAGTTATGAAAATTGCAAGATGTTTTAATGGTGCAAAAACTTCTTGTATGCCAAAAAGATCAAGGCAAATTTGATTTCTCACGACCCTTGTAATGTCTAATCGTCAACTTGCCAATCACATATAATTAATTCTACAGATGTTTCACTAATGCGACTGCAAATTTTAGCTCTAACTAATTATCTGTAGGTGTGATGTCTCACACACTGCATGTAAATGTTAAATCACCGTCCGTGACCTTTAATTTTCAGATGAGACCCAGTGTTAATTTAAACCCTAGAGATGCACACATGCATGCATCCTTCTCTATCCCTCTTGAGTGACCACAGATACCCAATCAGTACACTGACCTTGCAGAGTCATTCATCAAATCGACCTTCTCACCTAAAGGTCAACAGTCCTGCGTCCTTCACCCGTTCCCTGGGGTTTAAGTTGCTTTGATTTATGAGTTTGTGTGCACAAGGCATAATCAAAGAATCTGGTGATTGGTTTTTCTGTGATTCCACTCTCTCGACTCCTGGGACTGGTTTGTGTCTCTGACTGTGGTCATGCACCAGCTGTTGAAGCGCGGTTGCAATCCTAGGCTTCCAGAGCTCTGGAATACCATGCCCCGTCTCTGTTTTCTTAATCACGTCAAGTGTTTTTCCTTGGAACGGTACGGAGGCTTGTCCACACTCCGTGCGCCAATGGTAATATCAATAAAAAAGGGAATAAAGCATTCTTGGTATGAAATGCGCAACTCGACTGAAGGCAGAAGACGTCAGCCAGTGTTAATCCTACTGGGGGAAATTTATTTTTACATGTCTTCAGAGCAATGTTTGAGAGCCGACATGTGATCTCGTGCCAATTGTGCTGTTCTAAAGCATTTTCCATGACTCTGACTGTGAGTTATAGGACCTCGCTTACATTGTTTTTGCCCTCTGGATGAGTTTCACGTTGCTTGGAGAGATAAAATCTTACTGTTTGTTTTGAATGCTGGAGTTTTATTAGTGAAGAGACTTCCAGAGGATGTTGTTCACTGATTATCCCATGTCTGTTCACATTTCCCCCAAAATTTAAGTTCGTTTTTGATTAATTCAGTGGCATATTCTACTTGTAGAGCAGCTACTGCTTGCAGTTGACTCTTGGTGACATCAGCAATATTCATACACAGCTGAATGAAAGATTTGTGCAAAATAAGTTTTTTAATTCAAACCAATCATACACTGCTGCCCTTTTTTCTTCAATTTTCATTTATCTGTAACAGTCCTTAAACATGACTCTAAAAATGCGTAATGGGCCTCAAAGGGGATTTATAAAGAAAACATCCATCTTTTTTCCAGCTGTGTGATGACATGCACGCTTAACCAATTGTTTCTCTTATTGCCGAGAAGCCTCGGAAGAGAGAATGAGCTGAGAAGCTAAGTTTCCTAGTGACTTTGATATCTTCTTCAAATAAGCAGGGAATGTTTTCTGTTTGTTTCTCTAAGTATTTTGCAGTATCTCAATTGTTGGATTCGGTTTGATGGCTATCTGGTGCACATGTGTGTTTTATCAATGGAGAGACTCTTTAGTACTTTGTGGTTTTTAGAAGGAGTGTTTCATTATGCGCTTGTGCGTGCATTGTGATTGATAGATTGTGTTAAAGAGCTCTCACACCCTAAGCTTAATAACTCTAAGCTTTATAATAATTAAAGTGCAATTCAATGCTCGTATGAAACTTTATAATGCATTTTGATCACATTGATTTTTTTGGGCCATAATGATTGACAGCGCGTTTGTTTCAAATAAAATGTCACACATTTGCCATTGACACAAATATAACTCACTGTGTAAGCGGTCTATCTAGACTAGTCTTTATGACATTAATCCTTGCTATTACAGGCCTTAATATTAGTTGGCAACAGACCATTTATTTTATCACATCATTTGTTGCAGACATGCTCTCATGCCTTTTAAAATGTCAGACTGTTATTTTATTAAAGCTCTTGGGATTTTAGGACAAAGAGTTTTCCTGAAATTGTCTCTTTTATCGATTTAGAAGTTGGTATGTGGTCATTGGTGGCCTGGGAAAGAATTTAAGTCAACATAATGAATTTACATTATGTATTTCTCCAATCTATGTCGTAGAAACATTGAACCTTTTTCATGAAATAGTCATCTTACACTAAGCACTTTTGCTATATTTTTTTTCTATTTAATTTTGCTATATAAATTACTTAATATATTTAATTTACTTTTTTTTTTTTCTTGAATTTTTTTTTAAAAATAAATATTTATATAGCTAATTTCATTTAACATTTTTATTTTAAATGTTAAAAATGATTTTATTTTTATTTTAATATTATAGTAGTTCAATATTTAATATTTAAAAATTTTTATTGTAATATTTTATATCATTGGATGCGTGTTATTTGCGCATTAATGTGTGGTGGCAGTGTATGTACAAATCTACCCTATAATGATAAAAATCCATGCAGTGGTTTTTAGGCCGCTCCCACGATAATTGATTGACATGAGCGTCTTGCGTCAGATCAGCTGTAACAGTCCAACCTCCATTGTTACGATGCTGGAGCTTAGTGGCTAAACGCGGTTTAATGCAGCTAAAGTAAACAGGCTTGTCACTCCACAGAGAAAAGAGAGGGGCGGGGCTAGCATAGCTCATTAACATTTAAAGCAGCCTCGACCAGAACAGGATGAATTTTGCAGAGCTGATTTTGGCAAGGTGAAAAGGGTGTTGTTTTACACAACCATTGATATATTGGTATGTTATAGACTTTTAATTAAGACCCTAAAGAATCATATCAACTTGTGGAAAATGGGCATTCGATGACCCCTTTAAATGTGTAATGAATTCATATCAAGTCTACTCAGACTTTATCTCAGAGTTAAAGGCTGCTGGATTTTATAACAGATCAATGCATTTGCATTACTTTGAAGCTCTTGTCACACCCTGTTAGTATCTTCAATCTTTTCTCCATGAAGTTCTTCAGTTCAGTGTGTATTAAACCTGTTATAATCCCAAATATCCACATTGACACCAGCGTATTTAGCACTTCTTTAAAACTCTTCTAACCAAACCGCTGTCATTCAGCACTGACTGCTATGGAACACAGCATAAGCGATGCAGTGAAGAGTGACTGATTTAAAGAGGGTAATTTGAGATGTTTGAAGGCTGAAGAGAGTGCTTAAACCAGACAACCAAGACAAGTACATCACAGAAATGATATGTTTTATGAAGGAGAGGCAGATGGGCTTCATCAAAAGTACCAAAATGAATTTTGAAATCATTCTGAGTGGTTCTAGTGAGCCAGAGGCAAAGTGAACGAGATGCAGAGTGAGTGGGTGACTGAAAGGTTTGATTTGTTGCCAGCAGAAATGGTTGCATTTTAAAACACTCCGCATTTCCCCCTCGTCCCAAATGTGCTGTATTATTCCACTAGTGTAGAACACATGTAAGTTTTTAAGCTCAAACCTACCATCCCTATTGATTTATGCACACTCTATGGGAGTTTGTGTCAATGTTGTACTGTGTGTTGGGGGTTGATGCTTTGATTACTTGCAGATTTGTACTGGTTTTTCTTCTGTGGCCAATTCTGAGGAGCTGTCAGCAAACCCTTACATTTGAAGACCATCTGAATCCACAGTCAAAGTGAAACCCCTCATGTACCAACCCTGTGACACCAGCCTCCAAATAGTGGATCATCTACAGAGTTTTGTGAAAGACCATAGTCAGAGCATGTCGCCTTTATTGAGCTTGACTAGCACTGGTGTCGATATACCACCATGGGATCTGGCCTTGTACTTGGAAATATAAAATAACTGATTCTTTTAGCAGAAAAGGACATTAGTTTTGTTCAGACGTGAGTGGTCATTACAATTAGATTCTCTTTTATTTTGCCACTATATGGGTCTCAAACTTTTATGGTATCACAATAATCAATTTGGATTTGGAAATGAGAACCCCTTTATGTTTCCTTATAGAAGACGTACCAGTGTAAACCTGGATCAAAGGGTTCAGCAGAGCAGTTGTTGAGTTATGAAGTGTTCACACATGATGAAAACCTCAGTACTGAGGTCTTGCAGAGTTGAGGCATAACTTCCCATCCAGGTTAATGTTCAACAGACCTCAGAATATGGTTGCTGATGGTTAAAATCCAGAAAATATTTTGAGTGTGGATACACGTAATCCGTTCAGTCTTCCTGTAAGTTCCCAGTTCATGGCCTTTATATGGCTCATTTTTTTTTTTTTTTTTTTTTTTTTTTTTCTTTTTTGGCATGTTTATGGAGTCTGCCTGCTCTGGTCTGCAAATCGGACTGAGGCAGGTTACTGATTTATATTTATTTTATTTATCGATTTATTTGAAATTACTTCTTTCTGACTTTTAATAGACTATTGGTTTTAGTCTTCATCCCTTATATTACTAATATAGCACCACACTGCAATTTTTACTTTAGTAATTTATTTACTTGCATTTTTTTGCTTATCATTTCTTACATTACTAATATAGCTTACATTACTTACATTACTTATACAGCGTTATTTATTTACTTTAGTTACTAATTTACTTGTGAACTACTTAATTTATTCCAAAATGACTAGTTTCAGGCTGTTGGTTTTAGTTTTTATTTCTTACATTACTAATATAACATCACCCTGCATCATTTTTTTTAAATGAATAAATGGATTTATTTATTTACTATATTTTTATTCATTTGAAAATGACTAATTTCAGTATTCTGTTGGTTTTAGATTTTATCCCTCATATTACTTATTTACTGATTTATTTATTTATTAATTCATTTACTTATTTGAGAAATAATTTGTTTTCGTTTTTATTTTTTACATTACTAATATATAACATAGTGCATCATTTATTTTCTTAATGTTTTTTTACGTACTTTATTTACTTACTACTTTTCTTTCATTTAAGAATTCATTTGTTTTTAGTTTATTTTTTTATTACTAATAAAGCATCACACTGCATAATATATATTTTATCTTTAGTTATTTACCTGCTACTTTATCCATTCGTTTATTTTTTTGATAATTCATTTGTTTTTAGTTTTCACTTTTTCACATTACTAAAAGCATCACACTGCATCATTTATTAACTTTATTTTTAAAAGTACTTTATTTATTTACCTGCTACTTTATTCACTCCTTTATTTATCTGAGAATTAATTTGGTTTTAGTTTTCATTTTTTTTGCATTACTAATAAAGCATCACACTGCATCATTTATGTTCTTTATTTTTGATGTAATTTACCTACTACTTTATTTATTCATTCATATTTTTTTTTTTTTAAGTTTATTTGGTTTTAGTTTTCATTTTTTACATTACTAAAAAGGCATCACACTGCAATATTTGTTTCCTTTATTTTTTAAATGTACTTTAGTTATTTATTTACCTACTGCTTTATTCACTCGCTTATTTGAGTAATAATTTGGTTTTAGTTATCATTTTTTACATGACTAATAAAGCATCGCACTGCATCACTTATTTTCTTTATTTTTTTATGTACTTTAGTCATTTATTGACCTACTACTTTATTTATTCATTAATTAATTTATTTGAGTATTAATTTGTTTTTAGTTTTTTTTTTTTTTTTATTATATTACTAACAAAGCATCACACTGCATTTATTTTCTTCATTTTTTCTATCTACTTTATTTACCTACTATATTTATTCATATATTTATTTGAGAGTTAATTTGATTTTCTTTTCTTTTTTTTTTTTTTTTTTTTTTAAATAGCATCACACTGCATCATTTTATTTACTTATTACTAATAGCATCACGTTGTACCATCTGTCTATAAATATGCCACAGTTTATCAGAAACGACATTTTTCTTAAAATAATGTTGAATCAGATTTTGGTTTAAAGTTTTATGTGTTCAATTCCCAGCAACAATAAAGTCAACTTGGCTGTAAGTTGTAACTAGCGTCACTATATGAGTCAGAAACGTTCGCTGGATCAGACTAACCCTTCCTGGGTGGTTTATTGGTCAGACTTGAGATATTGTTTAAATCAGATCATCCGGCACTGATTAAAAGGTTGTATTCTATTCAATTTGTTTATATACTGCAGTGCTTATTTATAAGTTTAGTTTTGTTCTTTCGCAAACCGCCATATTTGTAAGCTTTTGTGTTCATAATATTTTCCATTAATGATGATAACTTCGGGCTGAGGGACCACACGCATTTTAGCCCAACAATTATGAGCTCTGTCTGCACCGGTGTCACATTGCACTGGCATCTGCCTTCTCCCGCAAACACATAGGTGGGCATAAAAACTCGCCACAGTAGGGGGAAATTCAAACCCTCACAAGCCCCCACAGATTACACACATTCGTAGCTGTTTGCTGTCTGTGTGATCGATGACGATTGTGTATCATCTTTCGGCAGCTCCCGCTCTCAGCACTCTCTGCCTGTCTTTGTCTTTGTCTTCCTCTTTCCTTTTGTTAATTTGCTTCCTCACCAGCCTTGTGCCAATTTGGAATCAAGGGAGCACACAAAAATAAATCCTCCGTTCTCAATGTCAGTTGTGTGCATGTGACTGACAAATCCTCTAATGAATTGATGCCTTCTGCTCAGGTAGAGATTAATCACAGTCATAATCCTGTTGAGCTTTGTGTGTGTGTGTGTGTGGATGTAAAGGGGATTCATCAACACAGTGTCATGCAGTGATAATTGGGCATCCCGGTTGACAGGTTAATCACTGGGTGATCATGGTTCCTGTGGAGCATGTGCTCTTGGTCATCTGTTAGGAGGGAGTGAGTCGACTGAGTCAAATCCCAAGCCTTATTAAACGCTGCTGAGTGTTGTTTTTTTTTTTTTTTTTATTGATCTGCTTTAATCTGTATTGCTGGACCAAAGACAAACAGTCCAAGTCCACCAGTGAAAGTGCTTCTGTTTTGCATTTGTCTAGTTTATTACAGTTTTTCCATTACAAATTATGGTCAGTGTCACGGTCCATGTCACAAATGTTATTAGTTATTAAATGTGAGTAGTTTAGAAATAAAGTAGAATCTAATGTATTTGTCATTCATTTTACGGCACGATGTTTTACATCAACATCCTAAAATTTTATTTTCCTGGTTTGAGTTAGATTATGAATCCCAGATTTTCAATGAGGTTTCAGACTTTTCGAACCCTCTGTAAATAGCTGCTTGCATAACGTTTTAAAGATGAAAATAGTAAGCAAAATGTTTTGAGTTGTTTTTAATTTGTGGATTAAAGTGGTTCTGGCTATTTTGTGCATATATAGCAGTTTTTCCGGTTTTGTTAGCTGTATTCTGTGTTGATAAACAACAAAAATGTTTTGGATTGTTTTTAATTTCCTCAATAGTGTGGTTCATGTGCAAAAAATGAAGCTGCAAAAAACAACTGCATGTTTGGCTAGTTAAAGTCTGAAGTCTGTATTTTGCTGTTGCTTTGTTGTTGTTGTTGTTGTTGTTGTTGTTGTTGTTGTTGTTGTTGTTGTTTTGTTTTTTTTTTTTTTTTTTTTTTTGGTCAGCTTTATATAGATAGATAGATAGATAGATAGATAGCTAGATAGATAGATAGATAGATAGATAAATAAATAAATAAATAAATAAATAAATAAATAAATAAATAGCTAATAAACCAAAAATGGTTTAGATTTTTCTTTATTTTATTCTTCTTTATAGTAGTTTTAATAATAATAAATAAACAATGTACTTTTTTTTTTTTTTTTTTTTTTTTTTTTTTTTTTTCCCCTCAGAATTGTGATGCAGTCTCACAATTCTGACTTTTTTCTCACATAAACTCGCAATTCTGACTTTATTTTTATTTTTTAAAGTCAGAATTGTGAGATATAAACTCAAAATTCTGACTTTATAACACGCGATTGTGAGTTAAGTCAGAACTGTGAGACAAACATTTCTGAAAATATCTTTTTTCCCACTCTAAACTAGACTTTATAACTGGCAATTGCGAGTTTGTGTCTCACAATTGAGTAGGCCTGGGAATCGATTCCAAAAAGAATCGATTCCGAGGCGTTGGGAATCAAGAATCGATTCCAAAGGATTCCGTCAGAGGAATCGACTCCCCATTCAGAGCCGTTTTCAGTTCAAACAAAGCTTATATGGGCGCCTCTCAAACGAACGGCTGCATCATACGAAGGCTGCATATCTTGGCTGCTGTCATCAAATGGCGCTGAACGTCGATTCACGAAAATAAACTGAATGGAAGGAGTCGGTACTGAGCATATCTGAGTTTGAAGATGCAGCTTTGCTCGCTAATAGTGATTAGAAGTCTGATTCGTTTCCACAAAAAGGTTCTTTTGGATAGATCGTTTTAATGAACCAGTTCAAAAATGATTCAGAAGTTATTTTACGGTGGAACTGGCTTATGTTGTCCACATGAGCGCTGCACAAAAGAATAGATCATGACGTGATGAGGGTCTTGATCCTATTTCCATCTTAAATAAAATGCTATTTTTAACCTTTCTATCAGCCTGTGATCATTTTGAAAGCACCGAGAGCACAGATAAGTGGCGGAGAGTGAGCGTCTGACTGACAGATAAACCACAAGCTCTTATAGCAATGTTGTTGTTAATGTTCTGGTTATTTTGTTTCAGTGTACAGTTTGTTAATTTTGTGCAACGCATACGGTTGAAGTAACATCATTCAGCTGAACCGTACACGTCTTGTTTCATTCATGCAATAAACACATGTACACTGCTGTGGGCTATGACTAATTTCATGGGCAACGCAGATAAAAATTTAAATACAGAAATGTATCATAATTTATAAAAACAAAGCTTCATATTATGAAAAGGTTACTTTCTATGACTTTTATATCCTACAGTGATGGCGAAATTAGGTTCCTCCAATCTAAAAAAACAAGAATCGAAGAAGAATCGAAAACAACAGTGAGGAATCGATTCTTGGAATCGAATCCCATCGATTCCAGAACCAGGAATCGGAATCGGACTCGATTCCAACATTTTTGGAATCGAACAGCCCTACAATTGAGAAAAAAGTCAGAATTGTGAGTTTATATCTTGCAATTCTGACTTTATTTCTCGCAATTGTGAGTTTATATCACTCAGTTCTGGAAAAAAAGTCAGAATTGTTAGTTTATATCTCGCAATTCTGTCTTTATAACTGGCAATATATAACTGGCGAGTTATCTCAGAATTGAGAAAGTCAGAATTGCGAGTTTTTATCTTGCAATTCTGACTTTATTTCTCTCACTTGAGTTTGTATCACACAATTCTGAGGTAAAAAGTCACCGTTGTAGGTTTTTCTCATAGTTGAGAAATTTTTCTCATAATAACTTGCAATTGTGAGTTTATATCACACAATTGAGGAACAAAATCAGAATTGCAAGTTATCTCGCATTTCTGACTTTATTACTCATATTTGTGTTTATATCACATAATTGAGACAAAGTCATAATTGTGAGTTTGTCTCGCAATTCTGACTTTAGAACTCACAATTGCAAGTTTATATCTCACATTTCTGAATTGTGAATTTGTATTGCACAATTCTGAGAAAAAAGTCAGAATTGTGAGATAAAAATTCGAAATTTTTTTTTTTTGTATAGTGTTTTTTTTTTTTTTTTTTTTTTTTTTTAATTCTTTTTCAGTGCTGAAAATGGGCTTCCATTAAAAATCAGCATGTATGACCAGTTATAAATATTTTTAAAGATTTCTTCTTTTCATGGAGTCTGTGCTAGTTTTTTTTTCCTTTAGCTTTATTTGTGCTAATGGTTTTCTGCGCTTGACATTATTCATGCGCGTACTGCCAAAGCTACCTGCAACCTAATGAGAGCCTCTAATTTTGCCTTCCTGAATGGATTTTATAAATTACTTGAAATGCCACATCTCCAGGCCCAGCTGCTTTATGAGTTCAATAGAGATTCATTAGGCCGTGTCGCAGAGCGTGGCGGCAGAGTCCATCATCGCGTCTAGTCTATTCAGCCAAATTCTCCACACTCTTAAGCGCAAATGCATTTCTAGGTAATTACTGCTGCTTCAAAAGGCGCGTCGTTTTTGAATCCCTAATTCGAGGGGATGTTTTTATAGCCTCTCACTTCGTAAAAAGGAAAGCAAACAAGACGAGAAGGAAATGTTATGGTTTAAAAGGCCCTCTGCTGTATTTCTCACACCTGTAACCCTCCAGCACTGAACCATTAATGCGTTTCCCATTATAGACCCTCAGTGTTGGTGGGTTTTTTTTTTTTTTTTTTTTTTTTTTTTTTTTTTAGGATGTGACTGTGGAAGAATATTAAAAAAACTTTTTTTGAGATATGGACACTTCAAATGGAGGATTTGTTTTCCGGAGAACAAAGCTTATGTCTAAAAATTCCCATATCCAAGTAACCTTCCCCGAGGGAAAGCTGCAACTTCATCGTTTTCTACATATGACCTGTACTACATCACTCAACCTACATTATCTTAATGATATGCTGTGTGTGTAGGGAGGGGGCGATGTGCTTTTGCTTTGTGTTTTTGCTTTTATTCCGCTCTGAGCGATAGGGCATCATTAGTAACCACATTCGGGTCATATTTCATTCCTATTCAAATCTTTTTAGGGTCTGTAATTCATCACCAGTCCGGAAGCAATCTGTTTGCTTTTCCTGTGTTTCCCCCAGATAAGAGGCGCATAGAGCGTTTCGCCTGCCGTGTAAAGAGATCGCAGCGATATGAGGACTTGTTTAGGTTCACTGTCTGCAGCGCTCTCATTGCCATGCAATGCCATTACCGGTCAGATGATACAGTTAATTTATTGTTCAGGTGCGGAGGGTTTCCGTGTGCGCTTTTGAGAAACAAAAAATGTCAGACAGTGAGGAGTTTTTGTAGCATTTTATTGTTCCCAGAAGTCCACATATAATATTTGCCATTTTATAAGACCATTTTCTACTTTCTTTCTGACTGTTTTAGCTGCCGTACTATAAGTAAAAGACCTCTGTTTTGATATTTGGTCATTCCGTTTGTTTTTAACTTGATTTGAGATGTATTTTTTAAACTATGAGCTGTAAATGGACCCCCTGCTCATTCCTCAATGCTGTTTTTCTCTTATCTGGCTCACAGATAGTGTTATTCCTCATGCAGTGTCTGGCTCTAGTAACATCACACCATCAGGTCCTGGAGTTTGTGTTTTATCTGGCCTCGCTTGATTTCAATAAACGGAAAGAAACCATATTTCAGAGTGGGATTTAGATAAACTCCTGCCTGCTGTGTTTATCTGTCTTGGAGTGTGTGAGCTCTGAAATACTTCCCGATATGACATTCATGGCCGTTCTCAGACATCATCTGTCAGTTTTTGATGAAATGGACATTTCTACCACTCAATATGTAGCAAAAATTCACATTGCACAAGTTAGATTGCTATGATCCAGCAGTAGGTCTTGCCAGAATGTAATCTCTTTTCACTCTCTCTTCACAATCTCTGTCGTTTCTTCGCCATTTTAGTTATTATCTTCTATCCCATTTCTTGTCAACTCCGAGTGATTATGGATTAAAGATCGCAACCCATTTTACATCCGTAACGTGTCATTTCGAAGTGAAAAGGTGGTAAGTTTGGTGATTTAAATGCATGTAATTTTATCCATCAGGAATTGATTGCATCAAAAGTGGCACCTCTAAATCTGAAAAGAAAGTGATACAATTGTAAAGTCATTTAAAATGAAATAGTTGCAATTTCATCTAAGAAAATGCTGAAACTACTATAGGTTAAATGCAAGGAGTTAGCAAGCTGCAGTTTTTTTTCTATCTGCTGCTTTCAATTCTGGTTTTTGCTCATGATCTGATCTTTTTTTCGTATAGCTGTTCATATTTTTGTTCTAAATGTGGCCAATATCAGATTTCCAGTGTGAACAGATGGTTCTGAACTGACTGGTATGCACAAAAGAACAATACAAACAGGGTTGCCAGGTTTTCGCAACAAAATCCGCCCAATTGCTTCTCAAAACTAGTCTAAAATTATCCCAGTTGTGTTCCGGGGGATAAATATCGCATTAGTGAGATCGCTTCCACCCACTGAGTTAAAAAAACAACCCACGGCAACAGTGTAAAAAGTAGCCCAATTCCGCTGGAAAACCATGGACTTGGCAACACTCATGCAGCATGCTGTCATATGGAAGTAAACACGGAGGATCAATCCTGATTGAATACCTTAGTGATCAATTCCGATTTTCGCTCAGATCTGACTGTTGACATTTATGTTTTAAATGTGGTCAGTATCAGATTTCCACCGTGAAAATATTATGGTTCTGAACTGACCCGCATGCACAAAAGAACAATACAAACAGGGTTGCCAGGTTTTACAACAAAATCTTCCCAACTGCTTCTTAAAACTAGTCCAAAACTATCCCAACCATTTTCAAGGGGGTGAATATTGCCCTGCTGGGGTTGTCAACCCACAAAGTTGAAAAACAGCCCACGGGAACAGTGAAAAAATAGCCCAGTTCCGCTGGAAAACTGTAGATTTGGCAACACTTGTGTAGCACGCTGTTATACAGGAGTAAACACAGAGGAAATAAAGGCTTTGTTTACACTGCGAGCCATAGCGCTCAATTTTTGCTCATATGTGACTATTGACATTTTTGTTTTAAATATGGCCAATATCAGTGCCCTGCCATGCAGAAGTAAACATGGAGTACATAAAATAAGTGATTATGTGTTTACCTTATGATCTGCTACAGAAGGCAGTGAAATTATGAGCAGGCAATATGAAGAACAAAGGCAAGGATTTGACATAAGAGAGCAGAGTTTTTAAACTTTTTATGATGCAAGCCCTCATTTTGCTCGTATATAGAGTTGTCACTGTAATACTTATGTGTTCTGACACATCACACTTCCACTGACTGCCTTTTGCAACTGTTTTGGCAAATTATGGGTATGTAAAATCTTTTAAGTGACTCCCATGAGCGCAGAATCGTGACGAATGTTGATCTTGAGTGACGTAAAATTTGCATGAATTCCGATATGACCTGTATTGGATTTAGTACCACATATGTGACCACAAAACCAGTCAGAAGGGTCAATTTTTTTTTTTAAAACCGAGATTTACAATTCATCAATAAGCTTTTCATTGATGTATGGTTTGTTAGGATAGGACAATATTTGGTCAAGATACAATTATTTGAAAATCTGGAATCTGAGGGTGCAAAAAAATCTAATCAAATTAAGTTTTGTTACATTTACAGTAGGAAATATACAAAATACCTTCATGGGACATAATCTTTACTTAATATCCTAATTATTTTTGGCATATCCTCGGTGTATACTCTTATGAGCATGATCAACGTCCTTGGAAGTTCTCTTTGTGTTCCTGAAAACATTCAGACGGTGTTTACAAGACATTATTTCTTGTTTCGCTCTGAAGATTCCCTGTGGTATTTAATAGTGAAATAAGTGGCAGATGAGAATATTTCACAAGCTCTAATTCAAACCATTGGCAGATTTGTAAGATGCACAAGCCTTGTGAGTGTTCGCTGTTCTGAAGACTTATGTGGTGTTTTAGAGGAAGAGGTTGTTGCAGGACACAGCTGGTTGCTTGCCAATTAGTGGATGTCCTGAAAACTGTTACAAAAAGAGAAAGAGAGGTCAGAGAGAAATGGATGAGGAACACGGATGAAGAATAGAACGTGATGAATAGGTCTACGCTTTTCTCGTTCTGCTCTCGTTCTCTGTTTTGTTCTCTTTCTTGTGAGTTTTGTGTTTTTAATGACCAGCCTCGGCCAGTCGGACAATGGAAGAGCCCCAAAAGAACCTGCTGTTTTTCATTTATAGATCTGCACACTTCACTTTTACTCTCGTCCCCCACTGGAGTCTGAATACATTCAGCTGTCTTTTCCTCGAGCAGGCGGGAGCTTTTTAGGTCACTGTGACATTCAGATTACCAGCTTAGCTTGCTCCTCCTGATAACACCGGACATGTATCTTACAGAGGCAAGACGAGAGAAAGATTCAGAAAGACAGAGTGATAATTTTACTGGAGTAAAAATACATAACGTGGGCGAAGAAGTATTTGGACTCTTATGAATGTCGCTTGATCAAAAGTAAAGATTTAATTTAAGGTACTGTTCAAAATTTGGACAAAGCAGGTTACACATGTATTTTTAGTCTTATAGGACAACTGTATGAACTTTATTAGAACTTAAATCTTGGGACAAATAAAATAAAATAAAATAAAATAATAAAGTCTAGCTTATGTGATTGTAGAACTTACTTGGCTTGATATATATTTATTTATTTATTTATCTGAAACTAATTACAAAAATTACAAACAAACAAATAAATAAATATCAATCCAAGTAAGTTCTGCAAGCTCACAAACTTTATTTTTATTTTTATTTTATTTTATTTTATTTTATTTTATTTTATTTTTTTTATTTTATTTTTTATTTTATTTTTTATTTTATTTTATTTTATTTCATTGTGTTATTATTATTTTTTTTAATTTTGTTTTGTTTTTACTTTAAAAATGGGAATAAATAAATAAATAAATAGTGTATTTGGTTGCAGAAGTTACTTGGTTTGATTGGTTTGAACTTGGTTCCAAGTTTAGTTGATCTCACTCTAAATAAATTAAATAAATGAATAAATAAATAAGAGAAAACTCTTTATTTTATTTATTTATTTATTAGTTAGTTAGTTAGTTAGTTAGTTAGTGTGAGATCAACTAAACTTGGAACCACCTACTTAAACTAATTGTAAAAATGGCAGGAAAAAGTAACTTAAAGGACTAAAAGGAGTTACTTGGTTTTATTTATTTATTTATTTATTTAGTTAGTTAGTTAGTTAGTTAGTTAGTTAGTTATTTAGAGTGAGATTAATTAAACTTGGCACCAGCTACTTGAAAAACTTGTAAAAATGACTAAATAAAAAAAAAAAAAAAAATTGTATCGAGAATTTACTTGGTTTGCTATTTATTTTATTTATTTTCATTCATTCATTTATTTAGTGTGAGATCAACTAAACTTGGAACCACCTACTTAAACTAATTGTAAAAATGGCAGGAACAAGTAACTTTAAAGGACTAAAAGGAGTTACTTGGTTTATTTATTTATTTATTTAGAGAGAGATTAATTAAATTTGGCACCAGCTACTTGGAAAAACTTGTATCCAGAATTTACTTGGTTTGCTATTTTTTTTTTTTTATTTATTTATTTATTTATTTATTTATTTATTTATTTATTTATTTATTATTATTAAAAATTACAAAAAAATCTAGTTTATTTACTTGCAGAAGTTACTTGATTTTGTTTTTTTGGTATCCATTTATACATTTAAATGTGATTTTTAAATGCATATATTTTATTTTGTTTTATTTTATATTATATTATATTATATTTATTATATAATGGGGAATGGAGTAGAACCATCTATGATCATTAGAGGCAACAAAATTCAAAAGTGCCATCAAATTAGCTTCAGTCCCTTGGGTGGTTCTTCTAGATCACATTTTGATTTGTACGATAAGGCATGTGAGTAGACAGACGCGGTTTGTTGCTGAGGCCCTATCAGAATTTAATCAGGGCCATCATTTATCACAGCCGAGTAGACAATGTAGACATTAGCATTTAATTAACTCCTCAGACTCAATTATTGCCTATCCAGACAACAGAAGATGTGAATCAGGATCTGCAGCTGATAATATTTCACTGCCTAGTTACTTTCCTGTAATGTGCATTTTGATCATGCATTTGTGTTGAAATGCAATACGGTCCGGATCCAGGCACTGGTGCCCGGTTGGGTGGCCCTATAAATCTAGCTTTAACTGGATTTTATACAAGCCATTTATGTAATGAAAACTATCAGTGTTAAATCTCCAGTCTTTGCCTGGTAAGAGCATTTGTCCTCCATTCACATTTTATATGTAGAAAGGCCTGCATATATATTTTCATTAAACGTACCTCAATGGAGGGCCAAGAAACACTTCAAGCTCACACTTTTCCAGATGTGCAGCTCCACATCCATCATAGCGTTCAGACGGTGAGACTTTACAGGGTCTGGACTGTAGTGAGGAAATTGGGGCTTTTTCAGGCTTTTACAGTAGCAGGTTTGCAAAAGCTGTAAAGTATTTTTGTCGTCCCTTTTAAAAGGTTAGTTCACTTCCAGAATAAAAAAAAAAATCATGATAATTTATTTACCCCCTTGTCATCCAAGATGTTCATGTCTTTCTTTCTTCAGTCGAAAAGAAATGAGGTATTTTGAAGAAAACATTCCAGGGTTTTTCTCCATTTATAATGGACTTCTATGGGAGCCAATGGTTGAAAGTCAAAAATACAGATTCAATGCAGCTTCAAAGGGCTCTACATGATGAGGTTTTCAGAGTATATAAAACGTGTATATAATACCTGCTCTCAGCTTCTTAATTAGTTACTCAATTAGGCTTGATTAATTTAAGTGTCAGAGCTTTTAAGCTGTGAAATACTCCATTTTAAATCCTTAGTATATCTAGGCAATGTTCCTGATTGACTGGACTGCGGTGGTTTTATAAGGCATTGATTTCCTTTAACTGTGGTTCTTTCTGTGGCTACCTCTGCCACTGGGCTTCTTATGGACGTCATCCATCATTGAGCTAACAAGACTTCTTTGTGCTGAGTGAAATGGCTATTCCATTAGCATGACATCGCTCTGGGATTAGCCCAGATGGCTCGTGCTGGAGATGAGTGTCGGTTCAGCTGTAGCGTGGAAGCTCTCAGATCAGTTGTCAAAGTGAGAAGAATCACAGATACTCACTGGGTCTGTTCAGATCGTTAAAATGATTGTGAGTCAGTGCTGTTTGTATGAGGGCCTTACAATTATTTTTCTCTCCAAAGTGGAATAGATATAGTGACACTTCAGTTAGGGGAACTTTTCTGTTCCCTAAGATAGTTTTACTTTGTATTTTATTAGGGGTGGGCGAGATACCAGTGGACATGATTAACTGGTAGAAATTTATGAACAGATAGAGATAAGCTAGGTAGGCTATCTGTATTTGTTTATTTTGTTAAGGAGAAACATGGCAAAATGTTACCGTTTAGGTTGTTAATATAATATAATATAATATATAATATATAATATAATATAATATAATATAATATAATATAATATTTATTATTATTATTATTATTATTAATAATAATAATAATAATAATAATAATAATAATAATAATAATAATAATAATAATTTATTTATTTGTATGTTTGTCTTTATTATTTTTGTTTTATTTTATTTATTTATTTATTTTTTTATTTTTTTTATGAAACATGTTGTGATACAAGATTTTGGTTATGTTGCCCACCCCTAATTTGTATCTATTTTTCAATGTTTTTTTTTGTATTATTATTTGTATGTTTATTATTTTTTATGTGTCCTTGTATCTGTTCATCTGTGCATTTAGGTATCTGCTTTGCTTTGTTTTTCTATTTATTTATTTATTTGCTACATTTTTACTATATTTTTTTAATTATATTTTATGTATATTTATCTGTCTATTTTTGTATCTACTTTAATTTATTATTTGTTTTCTGTTTTATTTTTCTATAAATTTATTTATCTGTCTGTGTATTTAGGATATGTACTTTTGTAGGCTATGCACTTTTATAAATAAAATGTATTTATTTATTTTATTAAGGATAAACTTGCCGAAATGTTATTTTCACTTTTCCCTAGCAAAATAAATCTCATTTTCATCTAGTTTGTTTACATTGTTATTATTATTATTATTATTATTATTATTATTATTATTATTATTATTATTATTATTATTATTATTATTATTTTTTATTTTTTATTTTATTATTATTATTATTATTAATATTTTCTACACTGTGTATCTTTTTATATGTATCTGTTTATCTGTGTATTTAGGTATCTGCTTTAATTAATTAATTAATTAATTAATTAATTAATGTTTGTTATGATCTGTTTATGCATCTTTAAATGTATTTATTGTCCAGTTTATTTTTCCATTATTATTTATTTATCTTGTCTGTTTATCTGTGTATTTAGGTATCTGTTTAATTTAATTAATTAATGTTTATATTATTATCTGTTTAACTTATATATAAAATTTTACTATTTTATATATAAAAATTATATATTTTATATAAATATAACATTTATGGAATTATTTTGCCAATGAGAAACTTGCCAAAAATTTTTTTTTTTTCTCTAGCAAAATAAATAGTTTGTTTAAAGTTTTCATTCTTTCTTTTTTTTTTATATTACATTTTAGATTTTATTTATTTTTTTCATACCTCATTAAATTCAAGAAGCTATAGTATTTGGGTTTGACTAAGTATCCTGCGTCACTGCGTCACTGCGTACTGTTTGTAACAGTCCTTGGCAAGCTTTTCTCCTGTAGCTGTTTTTGTGCTAATCAGGAAGTGTTCTCAGAGCAGATGAAAGAGTCCAGCACTGAAGGACACTACTGTTTTCCTGCTCCACCCAAGTCCGCCAGCGTCTTTAATGGTTGGAAGAAAAATCATCTGCCCTCCGATTGGCTGTTACAAGTTTTTTGCACTCATGAATGGGCTCCAGTAGACAAGAGGGTTAAATCTTAATCAGGATCTTGGCCTAGTTAAATGCTCATGCCAGAGTTGGCTTGAACATCTGGCCAGCTGTGAGTGCCTAGTGGCTTTGATCACTGCCTCTTTACTTCAGTTTTTTTGCCTTTGTTCACTGCGTGACCCCTATAGATGCCTTTAATGTGAATGTATGTTGATGAATGGCGTCACTGAGTTTATTTTTCTTTGTTGAAAGATCCTTTAACTGTCAAATATATTAAAATGAATACATTATATTGTGACCAAACAATCCAAAGTTTGTCTACAAATATGTTGTCTACAAATCTAATTTTGAGCATTTAGATATAAGCCTTCAGATCACAGGAACCATAAATTTGGCCTTTTTGACTGGTGCTGTATATGTCGCATACTTAACCTTTCAGATGGATGACATGAGATATTGTTGCTGATTAAAAGTGGAGCGCACAGTGATTCAGTGGTGATGTTATAGCCGGAAGCCATATGGGAGAAGGGATCAGCAGGATCAGACATTTCTGCTGTAATGAGTTTATGATGTATATCAGATGTTGTGTACCATAACGCAGCACTGATGTCTCCTCGACAACTGAAATATGGACTGGGTGGTGTGAATGTGGGCTCAAACCATAATTAAAAACCTGCAATATCATTGACCCCTTAAGAAAGTGTATTTTTAATGAATTCAGTGAAGAGTTAATGTGGTAGAAAATATAATACTAAGTATTTTAGATCTTATTTTGTGTTGTTATTTGCTGAGATGCTTCAGATACTACATAACATCTTATACTTCTGCTTTTATGGCCAAATACATGTTTTTACACTTGGTTTCTTTAAATCATTACGGGAACCCTTGCCAGTATGAATTAAGTGAAACAAATCCAACATAGCAGTCCAGCATTTGTGAATGCGGTGACATTTATGAGCGTGGTTTTGATGCCAATTTTCCCTAGAATTGTGTTCTATAGAAAGTTTATGAGTATTTGCCAGGATGGGGTTGTAAAGACTGCAAATGGGATTTGCTTGAATCTGTTGGAAAACATTTGCTTTTGTTGCCTCATGTTAAGTTAAGTTACATTTTAGTTAATTATTTTACTAAATAGTCAACCAGCTGATTGTTTTTCATTAGTGAGTTTGTTGAAAGCATAAACACAAGGGTTGCACACATCTCTGTTGGGACAGGTTTAAAGTGATTAAGACCTTGTCCTCCAGCTGTGTCCCTAAAATACTCTGGCTTTATGATATGCCTGTAATCCTGTTAGTGTCAGATTAACACCACAGCCGTGTTCCCCTGTGCAGGGATGCAAAACCGCACCGTCCCGTTCCAATACTCGGCACTAATCTCCCAATATGAGGTGCAGTGTTTTTTTTTTTTTTTTTTTTTTTTTTTTTTTCCTCTGGATTTGAGCTGTTTGACAGATGGTTGAATACCATCTTTATTATTATTATTATTATTATTATTATTATTATTATTATTATTATTATTATTATGTTTATATAACTGCATCAGAAATGTAATATTAATCATTTTTATTCTGAAAAAAGTATTTATAAAAGCAATAAGTTGATACATATAAGCACATAAATAAAATGTACAATACTACTAGTACTACTACTACTACTAATGATACATATATTTATTATTATGATTTTATTATTATTTTATTATTACTTTTTTTTAAATTGTATTTTATCTGGCACTTGAATAATAATAATAATAATAATAATAATAATAATAATAATAATAATAATAATAATAATAATAATAATAATAATTCATAATATTAATAGTAATAATAATTTAAAAAAAAATGGTATTATCAGTTAATTTCATAAGTACAACATTTGTTAATCATTTATGAAAACTATTATTATTATTATTATTATTATTATTATTATTATTATTATTATTATTATTATTATTATTATTAAATCTAGAAAACATTTATGTAGTTTTTTTTTTTTTTTTTTTTTTAAGCATCCCACCTGGAATGTTTGCATTTAATCAAAGTGCTAGTTTAAATCTACTTTGAAACTAGTTTAATTATATAGGGCAGATTAGTTGTTTTGACAATCCACTGACTTTATTTTGAAAATATGTGCAATATATACTGACTCCTTGTACCGTAAACTGCTCATTTCGTCTGATTACTTTCCTAGCACAGGCTAGCTTAGAAATGAGTAATGACTGCACATCAAGCCGCCCTCACAGTCAACTGCATTAACCTTCTGAACTCCCAGTGACTGAGAGGCTTTGTAAGGCGACCCACAAGTGATTGATAGAGATTATAAACACTAGAAGCTAAAAACAGCAAATGTATGTGGTGTAAAGTGCATTGCCACTGAGCAAGGATAAATGCCTCGAGATAGAACTGCATTTTTCCAGTCTCTCAAGGAGACAAATGACAAATTTTAGGAAAACGTAAATTTACAGATCATGTTTCATCCTTAAGGTCCACAGATAAACCTTGTTAATGTAACTCAGCTTGATTACTATTATTCAAAACAACCAGTTTTCTCATGCACTATTTATATTTGGGACAAATGAGGAATGGTAAGTGGTGACGTAGACCTTCGCTATAAAATTTAAATATTTTGGAGAAGCTCAAGAGGTCGGTGTCAAAGCTGTCCAACGATAAGCATTTTGGGTTATGTAAATTCAGTTGGACCACACAAAATATATACACACAGGGTATGTTAATTTGTCTGTCTACATTTTCACTTTTAAGTGTGTTTGTAATTGTGTTTAGAGCAGTACATGGTATTTGGCTAATACCTTCAGTCATGACCTCGGAGTAAAGCTTCTCATAATGGACCAAACTATAGTCACAGTAATCTGATTTGCAGTGGCCCAATTAGAACAAGATTATTTCATAATCAAATGTACATGACATAAGCACCTACATAAATCCAGATAAGTGTTAATAATGTACAATTGTTTGCAAACACTGTAGTCCGTTTCTGAAATGTTCTGAATCTACTGTCTAGAAATGCACGCAGTTTGTTTGCTTATTTGTATTTTATGTATTTAGCGCTTGAATAGAATCAAGAATGTCAGTAGAATAAAGAAAATGCCAATATGTGGAGTAACATTTGTGGTGATGGTGAGTCGCGATCAGGGTACTAAACCATGACCTCACTGCAGGGGTCATCGCGTGATGGCGGCCGTCGATCCCTTCACTTTCCCACCATTGTGTTTCCTGAACAAACAAGTGCAGGCTTTCTCATGGAGTCACAGAGAGCTCATAGACAGAGATATGGGTCACAGGAAACTGCGCTACTTGTACTGAAGTCTTGATGTATTAACTACTACTGAAACAGACTCCGAATGTATTATTCTTTGTCTCTATTTTTTACGATGTATTTTTGTTGGATGTTTATTGAATTCCACATCACTGGTTTTTAGCTACTGTAAGATTTCCCCTCTGACTTTCTTTGTTTTATATTATTTCTAGGATAGAGTCTCGTTCACCTCACTTTTTATTCTTTTGTACGCTGAGATAAAGTAAATGTGCCTGATTTCATTCCCCTGTCGCTTTGGCTTTCAATCTCGCCCTTTGGAGATCATTGTAATTTAAATATTCAAATCAGCTCCGCTTCCACGTCATTGCCAATCACAAATGAAAAGAATACATTAAGCTGGTGAATACATTAAGAAAGCGCATATATTGTACTACTGTCACTGCCGGGACAGCAGGAAAGTGATGGCTTTATTTAATAGGATGTGAAATACAATGAGATCACAGTCGCTGTTACCATTTACAGTCCTCGTTACACAGAGGGAGAAAGCTGCGTTAGGATGGCATTATATTGAAAGTATTTATATATAATATAATATAGTATAATATAGTATAATATAATATAATATAATATAATATAATAATAATAATAATAATAATAATAATATTATTATTATTATTATTATTATTATTATTATTATTATTATTATTATTATTATATTTTATAAATAATTTAAAAATAATTTATTTTAAATTATTTTAGACACATTTATAGAAAAATTCTCTGGTAATAGTCTTGGGATCCAAGTGATGTGAGATATTTAAACTATATATTGCTTTTTATGTGCAAAATAGTGCTGTCAATAAATTAAAAAAATAAACTAATTAATCACACATTTTTCTGAAATTAGTTACGATTAATCGTGATTAATTCCTCCTAACATTGAAGTTTTTAAATATGCTTTTATATTCCAACGATTTCACATTCAATCTTTAAATTAATGTAGAAACAACATAAAAACAGTGTATTTTTAATGCATTTATGCATTTTATATTTTATATACAGAAATTGAAGTTATCAAGCACTAAATACTAACTTAAATATAGATTTATTTATTTATTTAGAATTGATTTAATAAATTAAAATAATTTACATAATTTAATATTATTTATTTTAAATTATTTTAATTATACATATTTATAAAAAAATATATTAAAATACAAAAAACATAAATGCATATTTATACTCTGGTCTTGGGATCCAAGTGATGTAAAATATTTGAAAACCTAACCTTTCATGTTGCTTTTTGAAGTATAACTGTAAAATACTGCTGTCAACTGATTAAAAAAAATTACTAATTAATCACACACTTTTCTGAAACTAATTGCAATTAAATAGCAATTAACAGTTTTTAAATATACTTTTTTTTTATTACAATTATTTTACATTCAATCTTCAAATTAATGTAGAAACAGCATAAAGACCGAATATTTTATATTTGTTAAATATTTTTTATGACTAAAGGTATCACTGATACCAATATTACTGATGTCTGAATACTGAAATTAATCTTTTTTCCTAATATTTTACCACTGACTATAGCCATTCAACATTACAGTATAATTGAGAGCCATCAGTTTTTTACATTTTATTAGACTTTAAAAAATAACAACTTCTAATTTAAGTGAACTTAAAACAATCTTCAGGTAAACCCATTATTTACCTGTGTCCTTCAGCAAGTAGGAAATACAGAAATTCAAGAAAGTTATCAAGCACTAAGTAAGTTAAATAGAGATGAATCCTTTTTAGGATTTATTTATTTATTTATTTATAATAGTTAATTTATTTCCTGGTAATTTCAGGACAGGTAATTTCATTTCATGCCACTTTTACAATGTTAATGTTGTTCGAAATGTCTATTTCAAGCAAAATGCCATCCATTCATTATGTTACCTCTTTATTCTCCCCATCTTCTTTAGCCGTGCAATCAAAACCAACCAAGACCTCCTACCAGACACTCCATGGACGAACATCCTGTACGATGACTTCTGGGGCACTCTACTCACCCACAGCGGCAGCCACAAGTCTTTCCGCCCCCTTTGCACCCTCTCTTTCCGCCTCAACTATGCCCTGGGTGGCTTGGACCCCTGGGGCTACCACCTGGTCAACGTGGGCCTACACTGCTGCGTCACTGCACTCTTCACTGCATTCTGTCGCCCCCTGCTTGGTGGAGGACCGTGGAGCTTGTTGGCGGGTCTGCTCTTCGCCTCTCATCCCATACACACTGAAGCGGTAGCTGGGGTGGTGGGGCGAGCAGATGTGGGTGCAGCTTTTTGCTTCTTGCTGTCCCTGATCTGTTACGTCCAGTATTGCCGTCTCAGGGCCAGTGCTGCGCACTCGAGCGGGGTTGTATGGCGGACAAAGTTGTGGATGGCCGGGAGTTTGGGTGCTGCTGCGGCTGCTTTACTGTGGAAGGAGCAGGGAGTGACTGTTCTGGCCGTGTTGGCTGTTTATGACCTCTGTATTGTGCATCGTCTGAGACTCCGGCAAGTGGTAATAATGGTGCTGAAGGTGAGATCGAATTTTGTTTGTGGGGATTTGCTTAAGGTAAAAGCAGAAAAACAGGTCTTTAAGTTTTGTAAATATATTAATATAAAGGCAGACTGTAGTTTAAGATGTATTTCAGCTTTAATCACGAAACCAGAAACTCAAAGTTTATACCCATCCTGGAAAAACTGTATTTTTGTAATTCAGGACCTAAATGTCTTATAAAGTGAGTTGTTTTTACTGTTTTAACAGTAAAACTGTAAAGTAATGACCTGTAGGCCTAAAGGTTAATGACATTTCCAAAAAATGAATGAATGAATGAATCTGAAGCACAAAAATGGCGGGAGAAAAACTAAAACTAACACTGAAATAAAAATGAATGAATGAATGAATGACTGATGCACAAAAATGACTGGAGTGAAAAACTAAAACTGAAAAACGAATAAATGAAGCACAAAAATGTCTGGAGGGAAAAAACTTAAAATGAAAATTGAAATATGAATGAATGGAATGAATGAATGGAATGAATGAATGGAATGAATGAATGAATGAATGGAATGAATGGAATGAATGAATGAATGAATGAATGAATGAATGAAGCACAAACATTTCTGGAGGGAAAAAACTTAACTGAAACTAAAAATGCAAAATGAATGAATGAAGCACAAAAATGTCTGGAGGGAAAAAAACAACTCAAAATAAATCTGAAATATCAATGAATGCATGAATGATGCACAAAAATGAATGGAGGAAAAAAACTTAACTAAAAATAAAACTGAAATAAAAATAAATGAATCAAAGTAAAAAAAAAAAGAAGAAACAATTTCAAAAGATGTAAATGCATCCAATTAAAATTAAAATAAAATGTAATTTGAAATGGAAACTTTTTAAATGAAAATAAAAGCTAATTCAAAATAATGAATAAAAATGACTTTATTTAAATATTAAAATTTAAATAAAGTTTGCATCAATGTGTTTGAACACTTAAAATATTTATTGCATTATTACATTTTTATTGATCATCACAGGTGCTGGAAAATGTGGTTATATCAAATTTAATTATAAATGTTTAAAATGGACATGCGGTCATATTTAATACAATGGGTTTTTTTATGCCACTTTCTGTTTTTCAGTGCAGAAAAAAACAACAACTTTAATTTAACTTGAAGCTTTCAAATGCTTGTCTGAATGGCAACAGAATTTAAGTACTCTAAAATGCTTAACCAGTGACAATAAGTCATAAGTATTTTGAATAAGTATTTATATAAGTACTTACTTGAGAATAAGTCAAATATAGCCAGCACTTTTTAATATTATTTTAGTATTACTGAAGGTATGTCAGGTATTACTTTAAATGTCCTTTGAAGAAAATGTTTTGGAAAATATGGGAACCCAGAAAATGCTTTTACTTGTTGACATTTTAAAAAAAGGGGTATTTAACTGTGTTTTACTCTCCTTAAATTACCCTATTAAACAGACAAATGGCAACTGTTGCATGATGGCAGTTGCCATTTAGCTGTTCTGTGGGTATTATCACACTTAAAATCATGATCTGTTCCTTATAATATATAAAACTAATCTTTAAATGTCCCTTTTTATCAATATTATGATAAACGTGAATTTGTGCAGCTCTCCTCCACCCGTTTCCAGACAATAATGCAAGGGTAATCTTACCAGTCCAGACTCTGTACACAGATGCCAACCCCACTGCACATCTGGGCTCTTTATCATGGCCTCTCTGCCCGTGTCTCCGGCTTTTCTTGCTGGTAATCATGAGGCGCACGAGAGGGGCGACAGGGAGCGATTACAAACCCTCCAGACGGCCACGAGCGCCTGGGAATGCAAACAGAGGGGGGAAAAAGGAGGATGAGGAGGAAGAGTAGAGAGAAAGGGAAACCATGCCCTCACTTCCTCTCTTTCTCTTTATCAAAGCACTTTCTCATTTGCTCTTAGTCCCACAGTGTAAAACCGGCTCATTGGCTTTCAGTGTTTCACAGGGGCCTCATTAAATGCAGAAGGAATGGTCAACAAAAAAAAATCCCACTGGATCTTCCGAAATGGTTTTTGAACAGCGAGGCTTTGACTTTGCATATTCAGTGCCACGAGTCTTAGACTTTACGCGGTAATAAATGCGTATCATGGTAATGAAAACAGATAGAGCGCCCTCATTGGTATTCCAGAGGCTACAAACACCCCTGATATATGATATTGCTTTGATTTGAGCAGAATGTGGTGCGAGTCTAAAACAATACGGTGTAGATTAGTTTTGAGGTTCGGCCATATGAGCGCACAATGCAGATAGAGGACAATTTTTCATCCCATTTGCTTAATCGGACTGAGATGAGATAAACCTCGGGTGATTGTCTGGAATGCGTTCTGCCCTTTTTCTGCGTAGCACATGGCTGCTGGTTTAGCGCAGGATCTCCGCACCACCAGCCAACTTGTGTTATTCTGGAAAAATGAGAATGCTAATTTGAGTATTGAACTTTTAAATGCAAAAAATTGGACTGATTAGTGAGGGTAAATGAATCTTCCGAGCTTCGAGAAATGCTTCGTAGTACCTTTTAAGGTAATTCAACGATGACACAATATTTCGGATCATTTGTCTCAATGTTGTGGTGCGAGTGGGAAGATTTGCTCATAACAGTCAACGATTTGATTAATGTAGTGGCATTTTTGCTGTGAAAGGAAATTCAGCTGTGAAATGATGCCATGGATCTCACATTTCCTTGAATACAGTTTCTAGTGTGTAATGACTTTTAGATGCATGATCTGTCTGAGGCGTTTTATATATATATATATATATATATATATATATATATATATATATATATATATATATATATATATATATATATATATATATATATTATATATATATATATATATATATATTGATGTTGTTTAGACTATCCTGCCTTTTTCTTGATGTTAAAACTGAAAGATCCTCATTGAATTTGGATGGAGTCCCAGTGGAGAAGGCTATAGTCTCACAACCTTTCCCATAAAGAGAAGTGTGATTAGCAGCAGCTAAAACAGGCACTTCCTTTGTCCTCTGCGGCATAATGAGTTCAGTTCATCAACGTCCTCCAACACCCTAACTATTTCTGTCTGGATTTTGCACTAAATGCAGAGGTTATTTATTGTGTTTTATTCATTATTTCTATTTTAGTTACTAAGTTGAAACATGATGCAGAAACTTTCTAAAATTGCTGTTTGCCTGGTGATTGTCCTTCACATCTCCGTTGGTAAGGTCTTTATGGCATCTTCAATCTAAGATTGATTTTACAGTTTAGTACAAAAAGTGGGAACAAAAACAGGTGATGAAATGGTGCTCTTTCAGTTTAGCCCTGAACCATAGATTGAAGTGTCACGCTCAGTGGGAGAAGAGGATCTATTGTGGCTTTAGTCCATAAGTTTCTGACCCATTGTGTGTGAAATAAAGGAATCGATATTTGTGGCATCTAATTTCCCCAGTCTTTGAGCTTGACTTCCCCAATATGCACTCGGTCAATTGCTATTCTAAGGCCAAAGAAGCAATTATACAAGACAAGATTTTTCAATTTACACTTAAAGGACTGTTCAGTATGCAGTATGTAGTATATAGTTTAAATGCAAAGTGGTGTTTTCTTCTTTTAATGTGCCATGGGTTGTTTTCTCTTTTCTTTTAACTTTTTCTTTGGCATATAACCGTCACATTAAGCAGTCTTAAAATTTTATTGTAACTATGTCTTCATTTATTTTTGCTACTTTTTAGACTTTTTGCGTACATGCTTGGCCCAGACCCAAACCTTCCATCTGACATATGAATATCCCAGTCCTTATTCAGATTTGAATTATTCATAACTACGGTAAACAAATAGTGACGCAGAAAAAAACAAAAACAAAAAAACATTATTATGGGAAAATCATTTTCATCGTTCCCGTTTCTTTGTTTACTATGGGAAAATTCCATCCATCCATCATCGAGCGCTTATCCGGAGCTGGGTTGCGAGGCCAGCAGTCTCAGCAAGGAACTCCAGACTTCCCTCTCCCCAGACACTTCCTCCAGGTCCTCAGGGGGAATCTCAAGGTGTTGCCAGACAAGCTGAGAAACGTAGTCACTCCAGTGTTTCCTGGGTCTTCCCCAGGGCCTCCTTCCAATGGGACAAGCCCGGAATACCTACCCAGGTAGACATCCAGGAGGCATCTGGAACAGATGTCCGAGCCACCTTAACTGGTTTCTCTCGATGTGTAGGAGCAGTGGTTCTACTCCTCCCGTGTGACAGAGCTCCTCACTCTATTTCTATTGGTGCGATCTGCCACCCTACGAAAGAAGCTCATTTCGGCCCCTTGTATCCGAGATCTTGTCCTTTCGGTCATAACCCAAAGCTCATGACCATAGGTGAGAGTAGGAACGTAGATTGACCGATAGATTGAGAGCTTCGCTTTTAGGCTCAGCTCCTCCTTCATCACAACAGATCAATACATCAAACGCATTGCTGCTGCTGCTGCACCAATTCGCCTGTCAATCTCATGTTTCATTCTTCCCTCACTCTTGAATCCCAAAATACTTAAACTCCTTCACCTGGGCCACACTCGAATGCAACCCATCCCAGTGCACGCTGAAGGTCCAGGCCCGATGAAGCCAACAGGACAACATCATCTGCAAATAGCAGATGGCTGCACCTAGAAAGTCTGTCCATAAAAGTAATGAACAGAACCGGTGACTAAGGGCAGCCCTGCTGGAGTCCAACATGCACCGGGAACAAGTCTGACTTACTGCCGGCAATGCGAACCAAGCTCCTGCTCTGGTCACACAGAGACCAGACTGCCCTTAACATTGTACCCCCTACAGAATGCCACGAGGGACATGGTTGAACACATTCTCCAGGTCCACAAAACACATGTGGACTGGTCGGGCGAACTTTTACGAATGCTTAAGCACACTAGTGAGGGTATAGAGCTGATCCAGTGTTCCACGGCCTGGACGAAAAGAGCATTGTTCCTCCTGAATCCAACGTTCCACTATCGTCCGGATTCTCCCCTCCACTATCCTGGCATAGACTTTGTATGGCATATACTATGGGAAAATTGTCAGAGTATTTTCACCACACTGAACAATTTTGCTGCGTTTTGGTTGTTTTTTTTTTTTTTTGTGGGAAAATTGTCTGAGTAGTTTCACCAAGCTAAAAAATGGTGCCCTGTTTCTGTATTTATAATGGGAAAATGATCAGAGTATTTTCAGCACACTAAACAGTTTTGCCCCAATAACGTTTTTTTCTGTTTTTTTTTGCCAAGGTTAGTGGACTTGTTTACCAAAGCAACAAGAGTGTTTGTCATTTTAATCCATGTTAAAATTTTAGTGTAATTTCCTCCATTATTTCCATCTCTAAATGCTTTTAAACAAAACATCATGCAATATGGTAGAAATTTTACTGTTGTGGGATTTTTTTTTTTTTTTTTTTTTTAAAGACTAAAAACCTACAGTTTTTCTATTATGAATGCATGTCCACTGTTGAATGTTGTCACTGAACTAATGTAATAAGTGTTTTGACAGATGCATGTCCTTCTCTTTATTTCTAGAGGAAGAACATGAGCTTGCTGGTCAGTCTAGCTTGGCTGGTTGGTTTTGGAATGATTCTTCTCGCAGCTCGGTTTTACTGGATGGGCAACAAGCCTCCAAACTTCTCCAACTCGGACAACCCTGCAGCCGACTCGCCTCATCTCTTGACTAGAGCACTTACATTCCTGTACCTGCCAGCTGTCAATGCCTGGCTCCTCCTCTGCCCTGATAAACTCAGCTTTGATTGGTCAATGGATGCCATTCCTCTGCTCAGATCCATCGTTGATTGGCGTAACCTTCAGTCAGTTTTGTTTTACTCAGGATTTGCTCTCCTGTCATGGTTTGGCTTGAGAAACCAATCACTACAGTCTTCTAAAATCATGAAACCAATGGGAAATCACATATGAGCAATGGAAAGTCTGCAACTAATGGATACTGTCATAATCACGATGACAATCACTATAGGGACTCAAACTCTCCCAAAAGAAATGGATATCATAAACCTCTCAAAACCCAACAAAAACCCCTTCCAGCCACAGAGAATGTGGTCATCTTTTCCCTCGGGCTGCTGGTTTTGCCCTTCATCCCAGCTACTAATTTGTTCTTCTACGTGGGGTTTGTGGTGGCCGAGCGGGTGCTGTACATTCCCAGTATGGGCTTCTGTCTGCTTGTGACTGTTGCGTTGAGGAGCATGTTTGTTCGATGCAGGGCGCGACGGTCCAGAGCGTTCCTGCTGAGCTGTGCTGCATGCCTGGTGCTTCTCTACAGCCTGAAGACTGTGAGGAGGAACCAGGACTGGCAGAGCGAGGAGATGCTATACAAGTCTGGCATTGCTGTAAACCCTGCTAAAGGTGAGTTTGGAGGACTTGAATTCTGCAATAAGTATGATGGTTGCAACCAAAATTAATACTGTATTAAAATTCTTTTTACTTGTTTCATTTAGCTTGGGGTAACCTGGGTAATGTCCTGAAGAACCAGGGAAAGATGGCTGAAGCAGAAAAAGCGTATAGAAATGCTCTTTATTACCGTGGAAATATGGCAGATATGCTCTACAACCTGTGAGTACATAAATGCAGACTATAACTATGCCACACTTAGAATGTCTGAATGAAGTTGCATATAAAAAAAAATAATTTAAAATAAAACCATTTGGCTTCTGCAAATAAATTCTACTTAACCGTTTTTTTCCAGAATTAAATTTACCTTTCAGAGTCTTTTTCTAGCAATTTTTTTTTTTTTTTCTAGTGGGTATTTGTCACCCAAAAAGTATCCAGATATTATTTCTTAATTGTGAATTTTTTATTTTTTAATCAAACTTTGTTTTTTGGTTTTGTTTTTTTTGGCCTGTGCTAGCTATATTAAAAATAATTGTATAAATAAATATATAATGCATTGTCATTTCATGCATAAAGTGTTCAGATACATGCATTTCATTGAGTATGTGGTACTTACAGAGTATTTTATATTTTTGGTTTTATTTAAATTTTTGTAAACTATCAAACTTTATTTTGTGAGAAAGTTTCTTGAAAATTGGGATTTATTTATACAAATCAAATGCTGTTTAATTACATTCACTAAAGTGTTCAAATACTTATTTAGCTTGCACTTTAAAGTCTATTTTAATTTAATGTAATTTTAATTTTAATTTTATTTTATTTTATTTTATTTTATTTTATTTTATTTTATTTTATTTTATTTTATTTTATTTTATTTTATTTTGTTTTGTTTTGTTTTGTTTTGTTTTATTTTATTTTGTTTTATTTTATTTTGTTTTGTTTTATTTTATTTTGTTTTGTTTTATTCACCCAAGTGTTGAAATACTTATTTACCTTAAAAGTCTACTTTTAATTTTTTTTTTTTTGACCCAAGTGTTGAAATACTTACTTTATGCTTAAAAAGTCTACTTTTATTTTATTTTATTTTATTTTATTTTATTTTATTTTATTTATTTTTTTTTGTTTTTGTTTTTTGTTTTTTGTTTTATTTTATTATTCACTGTGTTGAAAAACTTATTTACCTTGCACTTAAAAAGTCTACTTTTATTTTATTTATTATTTATTTTTTAATTTTTTTTATTTTATTTTATTTTATTTTTTATTTTATTTTATTTTATTTTATTTTTTTTTTCATGAACAGAAATAAGCCAAGCGTTTTAAGTATTTCAACACAGTGGATTTTTGTTACTGTATTCACAGGACAGTATTTGGGAGTGTTGGTTTGGTCAAGGTCATACAGCACTTTATCTGAGCCAGTTTTCCATGGGAACTGGCATAATCCAATTAACTTGACTTGCAGAGCAACAAACATGAACAGATGTACACAATATGGATATGCGCCATGATATTGCTCATTGCTCAACACTTTACAACATGGCCAAAATGGCAAAGAATATTTCAGATACTTTGCACTGGGAGAGTCATACTTAGCATTCAGAAAACGAGAGTGGGAGTCTGATGAGCAGTGATACAGTGTTTGCTGTATCTCTCGCTCAGGGCTCGTGTATGTGACAGGGATTTCATTAGTTCTAATTTGCGGGCTTTAAAAAGCATGAGACACCTCAAACACTCATTAACCCTGGAGAGAAGCAGAGTCCTCAATGTTTCATCACATTCCTTGCACAAACTTCTTACTTCACATATCATTTCTCAAACTGTGTGCTTTATTTCATGCAGTGGTTTGCTGCTACAGGAGAGCGAGCGATTTTCTGAGGCTCTGCATTACTATAAACTGGCCATCGGGAGCAGACCGACTCTGGCCTGTGAGTTCAGCTCTTCATTTGTACAAGAATGTGAAGTTTTGGATAACTCAGTCTCTCTTTAAGTAGTTCTCCCTTTTGTCCTCTTTCACAGCTGCATACTTGAACGTGGGCATCATCCTGGTCTCCCAGGGGAATATCGAAGAGGCCAAGCGCACCTTTCACACTTGTGCTGACATCCCCGATGAGAACCTGAAGGACCCTCACGCTCACAAGAGCTCCGTCACCAGCTGCTTGTACAACCTTGGCAAGCTGCTTCATGAGCAGGGCCAGCATGAGGTATTCATTGAAATTTGGATGCACAACCAGATGCATGCAGTGATGTTTTTATAGGATTTTTTTTCCCCCTGGTTGTTTTTTTATGACAGGTTGTTTTTTTGTTTGTTGTCCTCAGGAGGCACTGTCCATTTATAAAGAGGCTGTGCAAAAAATGCCACGACAGTTTGCACCGCAGAGTTTGTACAATATGATGGGTCAGTATTTATTTCTCTAAGTGTTCAGATTTTTTTTTTTTTTTTTAATTACAAAAGCACTTAAATAAATTAACATCCTATTAATCTAGGTTTATGTGCTCATTCTCTGTTTTTTTTTTTTTTTTTTTTTTTTTTTTTTTTTTTTTTGTCCTAGTGAAACTTTAATAAATTGCTTTTTAATTATATTTATTCTCTACCAGTCAAAAGTTTTTGAACAGTAATATTTTTAATGTTTTTAAAGAAGTCGCTTCTGCTCACCAAGTTTGCATTTATTCAATCCAAAATACAGCAAAAGCAGTAATATTGTGAAATATTTTTACTATTTAAAATAACTTAAAACTATTCATTTCTATAATTTTAATTTAGCAAGGATGCTTTAAATTGGTCAAAAGTGATGATAAAGACATTTATAATATTACAAAAGATTTTTGTTTCAGATAAATGCTGCATCAAAGAAACCTGAAAAAATTATACTCAGCTGTTTTTCAACAATAATACTAATGATATTAATAATGCTAAATGTTTTTTGATATTAGAATGATTTCTGAAGGGTCATGTGACTGGATTAATGATGCTAAAAATTCAGCTTTGAAATCACAGGAATAAATGACTTTTTAGAACATATTCAAATAGAAAACAATTATTTTAAATGGTAAAAATATTTCAAAATTGTACAGTTTTTGTTTTTGGATCAAATAAATGCAGGCTGGGTGAGCAGAAGAGACTTCTTTAAAGTAGTGTATATTAATTTTATTTTCTTATTTTAATCTATAATATTACATTAATATAGTGATTACTATATTTAAATTATAGTAAATGTATAGTAAATTTATAAATGCTCATTCACAAATCACTTTGACAGTTTAAAGTTATGACTAATTCAGATTTTTTTTTTTAAACATTTACATGTTTTGCCCCCCAAAAAATTGTCTTGTTTAAGATTTAAAATATGTCCTAAAATGTTTGTTTTAAATTTTTTAAAAATATTTTTATTTACGTATTTTTCTATGCTACATTATATATTACTATACTATATTTATAGTATGTTTTGAAAGAAAATAAACCTATATTTGTAACACCATCTCCACAGTTTTTTCCTTTGTATTATTATGCAGCAATACTCCTCCTCTCGTATTAGGATGAAAAAAGACATCTGGAGATGTGACTTGAATCTGATACATAAATAATGTGTCCTTGTGTTACTGATTCAGTGTCCGGAGATGTGACAAGTTTACATTTATTCAATTGGCAGATGCTTTTATCCAAAGTAACTTTAGAGTCCATTTAAGATGTACATTTTATTATTAATACATGTGTTCCTTAGGGAGGACCTTAGTATTGCACAAGTCGTCCGTAACTCCTCAAACTCGTCCAATGACATGCTTTTCTCTCTGTTTGATTTGTTGCCATAAAGAGCAAATGATTGTATGTAATTTTGCACATTTATTTGGCCCACAGGTGAGGCATATATGAGACTAAATAATCTAGAGGAGGCAGGGCATTGGTACAGAGAGTCACTGAAGGCCAAACCCGACCATATTCCTGCCCACCTGACCTATGGAAAGCTGCTGTCTATCATGGTGAGTCAAACTGACAAGTGCATTATTACCCCTTTGTCTTTATGAGCTGTTCTTCTGTCAAACAGACATTGTGAATAACATTTGGAAGATAAAACAAAATACACACTGGTGCCTAAAAGTATAAGTAGTCATATAACTAGTGCTGTCAAATCGTTTAATCACGATTAATCACATTCAAAATAAAAGTTTGTGTTTACATAACATATGTGCATATGCTGTGTATATTTATATGTAAATATATTCATTAAAAAATACATTTTAGGTTTAAATTAGTGCTGTAAATCGATTAATCATGATTAATTTCATCCAAAATAAAAGTTTGTGTTTACATAACATGCGTATTCTTTGTATATTTATATGTATATAAATACATTCATTAGTTTAAATTAGTGCTGTCAAATCGATTAATCGTGATTAATCACATCCAAAATAAAAGTAGGTGCTTACATAACGTGCGTATGTTGTGTATGTTTACATGTGTATGTATAAATACATAAATTAAATAAATTAATACATTTTAGGTTTAAATTAGTGCTGTCAAATCGATTAATCGTGATTAATCACATCCAAAACAAAAGTTTGTGTTTACATAACGTGCATATTTGTTTTGTATATTTATATGTATCCATAAATACATACATTAAATAAATACATTTTAGGGTTAAATTAGTGCTATTAAATTGATTAATCGTGATTATTCGCATTCAAAATAAAAGTTTGTGTTTACATAATATATGTGCATATGCTGTGTATATTTATATGTATACAAATACATTCTTTAAAAAAAAAAAAAAAAAAAAAAAAACATTTTAGGTTTAAATTAGTGCTGTCAAATCGAGTAATTGATTAATCGCATCCAAAACAAAAATTTGTGTTTACGTAACATGCATATTCTTTGTATATTTATATGTATACATAAATACATGCTTTAAATAAATACATTTTCGGGTTAAATTAGTGCTATAAAAATCGATTAATCATGATTAATCGCATCCAAAATAAAAGTTTGTGTTTACATAACGTGTGTATCCTGTGTGTGTTTATGTGTATATATAAATGCATACATTAAATAAATAAATGCATTCAAGATTAAAATTAGTGCTGTCAAATCGGTTACTTGTGATTAATCGCATCCAAAATTAAAAAAGTTTGTGTTTACATAACATATGTGTGTATGCTGTGTATATTTGTGTATATATAAATGCATACATTAAATAAATAAATAAATAAATAAATAAATAAATACATTTTAGATTTAAATTAGTGCCATCAAATAGATTAATCATGATTAATCGCATCCAAAATAAAAATGTTTACATAACATGTTTGTATGTTGTGTATATTTATGTGTGTACTTAAATACATACATTAAATAAATACACTTTAGCTTTAAATTAGTGCTGTCAAATCGATTAATCATGATTAATCGCAGCTAAACAAAAGCTTGTTTACAAAACCTGCGTATGCTGTGTATATTTATATGTATATATAAATATACACAGCACAGGCATGTTATGTAAACACAAACCTTTATTTCTGATGCGATTAATCATGATTAATCGATTTGACAGCACTAATTTAAACCTAATATTTTTTTTATTTATTTGCACTTAAACTTGCAATGCTTAAGCCAAGAGTTATTTATTTTTATTTATATATACATGTTTAGGTAAAATAGAAGCATTTTTACTTGTGGTCTCTGGATTTTTCTACTGTATTTCTAACACTATGGCTGCTATTAAATTTTCAGTATGAATGTAAAACCTGCAGCTAAATGGATCCGTGAAAGCGTAATTAAATATTAAATAAACTCACTTACCATTCAAGCTAGAAAGGGGGAGACCAGGTGGAAAGAAGACTCTAAAGATATCTGGTTATTAAACTCATATGAGCCACAGATAACTCTTAGAGCCAAGGTTTCTTTTAATTGCTTTGTCCTTGAGAGGAACACTGACACAAAAACATCTCTCAGACATCAACATCACCATGATGAGGCCTTTAAAACCTGTCTTTTCCTATTTATATTCCACCCCTTTCACTACCCTCTCTCTGTCGGCGTAAGATATACAGAAACAGTCGCCCAGTCGCTTGTGATATTTTCCTCTCTGACCACTATGATGTAAATGGAGAGGGGTGATGAAGAAAGGTCGAGCAGCTGCGTCCCCCCAGGACGTGAT
Organism: Labeo rohita; assembly: GCF_022985175.1. Classification (NCBI taxonomy): domain Eukaryota; kingdom Metazoa; phylum Chordata; class Actinopteri; order Cypriniformes; family Cyprinidae; genus Labeo; species Labeo rohita. Next base: position 37,477,664 of record NC_066872.1, read on the forward strand.
ATCTCATATCCTCCCTCTAATCTGATTTGGTTTTGAGTCTCGGCACGACTGGTCAAGGGTCCAGACTGTTGCCTCAGACCTGTTTGCTCACTTTAAAAACCCCCCCACCGGCCTGTCTGCTTAATACACAGAGCTTAAAACCGGTTATTATCCCTCAAGCACAGCGCTTAATGTAATTACTCTCTGTCTTTATTGAAAACAGGTTACTGGTGAACTTTTGACCACCTGTCATGGAACTGCAGTGTATTCGCTGGGTTACTTTGTCAGATGGTCTGAAGTTAAAGCATGCTGTACTTGAATGATTCTTATATAAAGATGTTATATAAGGATGTTATATGTTTGAACTTGAAGGTTTTAGGTTTGTTTTATTGAAAATATGTTCCTAAACAACCTGATCTTTAGTTGATGGATTAAATCACAGGTTGTGGCTAAAACAATAGCTTGTTTTGTATTTACCCTTTTGGATTCAAATCTGAAGCCGTTTAGTGCTTTTTGCAACCTTGACTTGTATTATAGGCCTATACATTTGATAAATGCTCTTGGATGTAGTTGAATGCTTTTCAGGAACCATAGCCAAAGGTATTTCTTTATCCTCTTATCAGAAGTGTTTGCCACAAAACCGTTTAGTGAAGCAAGGCTGATATAACCTCGCTGCTTATGACAAGAACGTTTGCAAAGGTAACACCAATATGGAAGCAATTAGCACTGAACCATAAAGGAAGTGTACTTTATTGGAAAGTGTACTAACTGTAAAGAAGGTATACTTTCCCACACTTTGATAACGACTAGCGTCATACACTACCAGTCAAAAGTTTTTGAACTGTAAGATTTTTAATGTTTTTAAAGAAGTCTCTTATTTCCAAAATACAGCAAAAGCAGTAATATTGTGAAATATTTGTACGATTTAAAATAACTGTTTTTTGTTATCTGATATTCGAATATATTGTAACATGTAATTTATTCCTGTGATCAAATCTAAATTTTCAGCATCAGTCTTCAGTGTTAAATGATCCTTCAGAAATCATTCAAATATGCTGATTTGCTGTTCAAGAAACATTTTTGTTTATTTTTTTTAAACCGTTCTGTACATTTCAGAATTCTTTGAATAGAAAGGATCCAAAGATCAGCATTTATCTGAAATAAAAAGCTTTTGTAAAATAATACACTATATTTAAAATCTTAGTCAGGATTTTTTTTTTTTTTTTTCTTCTTCTTCTTTTTTTTTTTTTTTTTTTTTTTTTTTTTGAAAGAAATTATAGAAATGCTTTTATTTAGCAAGGATGCTTTAAATTGATCAAAAGTGATGATAAAGACATTTTTAATGTTACAAAATATTTCTGTTTCAGATAAATGCTGATCTTTTGAACTTTCTATTTATCAAAGAAACATTAAAAAAGTCTACTCAGCTGTTTTTAACTTAAGAATAATAATAATAAATGTTTTTAAGCAGCAAATCAGAATATTAGAATGATTTCTGAAGGATCATGTGACTGGAGTAATGTTGCTAAAAAATCAGTTTTGAAATCACAGGTATAAATTACTTTTTATAATATATTCAAATAGGAAACAGTTATTTTAAATAGTAAAAATATTTCAAAATAAATGCAGGCTTGGTGAGCAGAAGTTCAAAAACTTTTGACTGGTAGTGTATAAAGGACATTTTCAATGTTAATATTAAAATGAATAACATTGGGTACAGGTGTAATTATTTCTTAATTTCTCCACAGGGACAGAAGTCTGAAGCAGAGCATTACTTCCTGAAGGCAATAGAGCTGGATCCTGCTAGAGGAAACTGCTACATGCATTATGGTACAATCTTATTTCCTTTCTGACAGATTTGCTTCCCTTTTAGTTTGTTTGATAAAATGCTCAAATGCACCATTTATTTATTTTATTTTTAAATAGAATTTATTTTAATTATTAACGTTATTATTATATTGTTTGTTTTTCTATTTATTATTATTATTATTATTATTATTATTATTATTATTATTACTACTACTACTGATTTAGTTTAAAAAAAAATGTATTCATAATTTAGAAATCTATTAAGAATATTATACTTGTAATTTATTACGATAATACAATTAAGATTATTTTTTATATACTGATAACTTGATTTTAAATACTGAGGTTAATTGTGCCTCTTGTCCTCCATCATTCCCCACTCCATTTCTTTGTGTGTTTTTGGCTGCTTGTGCTGCGTACCTGAGCTGATCTTTAACTGTTTGACCTGTGGGCTTCTGGCCTGCTGTTTTTGAATTGTTTTCAATCCTGTGAGCTCCTCTGTCTTTCTTTCTGTCTGTCAGGTCAGTTTCTGTTGGAAGAGTTTCGTCTGGGAGAGGCAGCAGCGATGGCTCAGAAAGCTGCAGAGCTGGACAGTTCTGAATTTGATGTAGTGTTCAGTGCTGCTCATATGCTCAGGTTTGTGTGTGTGTGTGTGTGGACTTGTTTTTGCTACATTGTGGGGACCAAATGTCCCCACAAGGATGGTAAAACCTGAAATTTTTGACATTGTGGGAACCGGCCTGAGGTCCCCACAATGTTAAATTCTTAAAAATAGTAAATGATGTTTATCTGAAAGTGTAACGATGCAAACGTGTTTTCTGTGAGGGCTAGGTTTAGGGTTAGGGTTGGGTTAGGGGATAGACAATATCGTTTGGTCAGTATAAAATCTATACAAGTCTATGGAAAGTCTCCACAATTCACAAAAACAAACGTGTGTGTGTGTGTGTGTGTGTGTGTCTCAAAAACTCACACAGCTAAATCTGCAGTTTTCATTTCAGGTGGTGTGCAAGTGCTCTCCACTTGTTTCATCATCCACATCCATAGCTACTTACCAAACAAATACATAGACATATGTGACCCTGGACCACAAAACCAGTGAACTTTTTGAAATTGAGATTTATACGTCATATGAAAGCTGAATAAATAAGCTTTCCGTTGATGTGTGGTTGTTAGGATAGAACAACATTTGGCCGAGATGCAACTTTATATATTTGAAAAATCTGGAATCTAAGAGTGCAAAAAATCAAAATATTGAGAAAATTGCCTTTAAAGTTGTCCAAATGAAGTTCTTAGCAATGCATACTACTAATAAAAAATTAAGTTTTGATATATTTGCAGAAGGAAATTTACAAAATATCTTTACAAGATGATCTTTACTTAATATCATAATGATTTTTGGCATAAAAGAAAAATGTACCATTTTGACCAAAGCATTTTTGGCTATTGCTACAAATATACCTTACTTTTTGATTAGTAATATGCATTGATAAGAACTTCATTTCAACTTTTTTTTTTTTTTTTTTTTTTGGACAAAAACAAGGTTTTTTTTTCCTCAGTATTTAGATTTTTTTTGCACCCTCAGATTCCAGTTGTATCGCAGCCAAATATTGTCATATTGTCAAATCTCAGTTTCAAAAAATTTACCCTTATGACTGGTTTTGTGGTCCAGGATCACGTATTGATTTTATATCACCAAACAACTTTTGTTGTAAATAACTTAATGTATGTGTTTCCACAGACAGGCCAGTCTGAATGAGGCAGCTGAAAGGTATTATGGGAAAGCAGCTGATTTAAGACCTGATGTAAGCACCTTCTTTAGCTATTCTTTTACATGCATTAAATATTTCATAACAAATACTCTTTTTACTCTTTAAGATTAAAGCAACGTCTTTCATCATACTTGTTGTCTATACTGTTATAGAATGTCAGGTTTATTTCTATTTCTATTTTTTAAACCTAATTCTTTAGCCTTATCCTGATGATCTATTTCTGTGCATCTTTCCCAGCATCCAGCAGCTCTGATGAATCTCCGGGGCGATCCTCCATCTTAATGGGAAGCTGAAGGAAGCTGAGAGCAACTACCTCCGTGCGCTGCAGCTCAAACCAGACGACCTCATCACTCAGTCCAACCTCCACAAACTCTGGAACGTCATGCAGAAACAGGGTCTACGAGCCTCCGGGACGTGATCTGCTGCTGGGACATCTGCTGATACTTCTGATCGGATTTGAGCTGTGTGCTGATTCAGCACTTATGGAGAGATATTGGTGGAACTGGTTAAAACTTGAACTAGTATGGAGGTAGGGAATGAAGATGGAGCCTTTGTGAAGTTCTGCTTTGGACATAAAGAACCCTAAAAGTGTAAAAGAATAGTAAAGTGCACAAACACAGGAAAAGATGGTGTTTGCATCATGCTGGATTGTATTCTTCTGAGAGCACTGATCATGATGTATTTCAGTGACTATTTTTTCCCCCAACTGAATCACTTTTTCATTTTCTTTAATGACTAAAAAAGTTGCGATTGTTATTATGCTGATATTTAAAATGCCTCCTCTTAATTTATTGTTGAAAAAAAATGAACAGTGGTTGTTAATAGAACTTAAATTCTTAGTATCACTCTCTCATCACTCAGACCTCAGTCTATTATGAAGCACTAATATGTTGCGTTGTCTAATTTCAGGCTTTTACAAAATCATTTTTACCACAATAAAATGTCTGTTTGCCTTGAAATAAAGTCATTAAGAGTCATTATTATGAGAAGAATACATTTTCTGTTCCAGTAAGTGTTCAACAATGAGAAGCGCTCTACTGTCATAACACTGTCTTTTGTGGAATAAGTGTTTTGCTGCCATCTATTGGAAAATGAAACTGCAGTGTGAAACACAGTACGTCAGTCTAAAAATAGTGTTTTGCTGCCATCTTGTGTGTGAATAATGCATTGCCTCAACATACATGCCCATTTTGTATACTTGGAATAGTGAATGAAAGTTTTTTTAATTTACAGTTTAAGACATTGATTTATACAGTTTATAGAATTATTTGGTTAACAGGGTTGAATGGTTGAGCTTAATGATTGCAGTCAACACTATAAATGAAATCAGATTATTTTTCCTTTCATAATGTAGAAATTGTTATTTGCTTAAAGAATTTAACTTTATTTATTGTAAGATGGACATCATATGTCAACAAATTTAAAGAAAGCATTTATCAGTCTCTGTATCTCAGCAGGTGTTGGGGTCTGATGCTTTAAATACCCTGGAGTGCTTCCTCTCTCTAAAATCTTTGAACTCTCCTGTATGATGTGTGTCTATTTTTTGCCTCTGGCAGGTGTGTGTGCACAGACTCAGTGAAATGTCTCGATATGGAGGAGGAGTCCTTTTCTGCATATATATGTATTTATATGGTGAACATCAGAAAAACCTTCCCTGATTTGTCACTGATTGTGTTTGATGATTTCCTCTGTTGTGTCTAATAAGGTAACAGTGAGTGTCATTGGCAGCTGTGAGTCTCTCTCTCTTTAGGGGGCTGACAGGAGCCAGTTTCTTCAGTGTGTTTGAGGGAGCAGACGAGAAACTTAAAACATTTTTCTGAGCTGATGAAAAGTGTGTATAATGCAGAAGGAGATGATGAGTAGTCTGATGCTTATGTTTCTGCTAAAACCCATCACTGGTAGGTTCATACTTTGTTAAACTAGAAAATAATCCCAGTTTAAATATTTATTTCAATAGATGCAAACTTCCAGATTTCGATTTTATTATTATATTTATTAATGCGTTATATGTTGTTTTCTTCCTTCTTTCCCCTCTGTCTTCCTGTTCTATTTTCAAGTCATGTTCTTTGCTTTTTTCTCTCTTTTGATTTGTCATTCATCTATGCTGAAAACAGACAGTGCAAATGTGAGGTTGGTTGGTGGTCACAGTCGCTGTGCTGGTAGAGTGGAGGTTCATCATAGAGGTCAGTGGGGAACAGTGTGTGGTGCTGCCTGGGATTTGGCTGATGCTGCAGTGGTGTGTAGAGAACTGGACTGTGGAGAACCTGTAGATGCTCTGATTGATGCTCATTTTGGACCAGGATCAGGACCAATCTGGATGAGTTATGTTGCATGTTCTGGATCAGAGTCAACACTTAAGAAGTGTGGGTTTTCAGGGTGGGGTAAAACACCTGTGACTATAATGAAGGTGCTGGAGTCATCTGCTCAGGTAAGTTGAAGACCCAAATTTATTTTAATTGTTTAAAGTCTGGGTCATTTTTTTTTTTTTGTCTGGATGTTAAGGCACATAGCTAATTGGAATGGGATAGTTCATCGACATCCGTAGAAATTTTTTTTTTTTTTTTTTTTGCAGTATCAGCACAAACTTAAATATATATTTAATTTGATATTTGGTTAATTATAAATAAAGAGGGAAATAATAAACATGAACTTAACTGTTTTACTATGCTCCAGTCACTGTAAGCTTGGATAGCATATTTTTCTTATTATAAAAGATAACACAATTCTTTCTTTCTCTTTTACATGGGTATCAAATGTCTTTTGTATATTGATTTTCTGTAGCCTTATCCATTATCCACTTCAAACCCTTCTAGCTTGACAAATATTTAAAAGTCTGGCAGGCTGACTGACAAGGAATAAAGTCATAAGCTTTGGTAGTTATTATTAGTTATACCTCCCCATATGAAACATAAACTGTTTGTATTACTGTTTAGCATGTAGTATTTTTCTTTATTGGCTAAACCTGGAAAAATGTTGCCAACAGAATTGGTCTTTTAACAAAAATAGCATCATTTTACAGTTGAATGGCACTGTGATTAAAAATAGCTTTAATGGGTTTCAGTAGGGACATTTTTGTCCAAAAGGTGCTGAGTGTAACAATTTGTATGTAGTGCAAAATAGATTTATTAAAAGAAAATGGAGGTGAAATAGTAAGCAGCTGGCAATAACACGGGTGAAATTATCACAAAAAAAATAAAAATCAATAAATAAATAAAAAATAATAATAATAAAAAATAAAAAAACAGGACTGAAAAGGACAAAAATGTCCAAAAGGTTGCACAAGGGTTATATTAAAATATTTAATCATTTAATAAATCTCACTTCGAACTGTCTGGTAAATGAATAGTCTGCATATTTGTGTTTATATTTTTTTCTGAGAAATTCTAGGTAATATTTATTCAAATGTATGAAAATATTGATATTTACACAGACAAATTATACACACACACACACACACACGGTTCACACAACACACACACAAAAACAGGACTGAAAAGGACAAAAATATCCAAAAGGTTGCACAAGGGTTATATTAAAATATTTGATCGTTTAATAAATCTCACTTCGAACTGTCTGGTAAATGAATAGTCTGCATATTTGTGTAAATTCTAGGTAATATTTATTCAGATGTATGAAAATATTGATATTTACGGTGATGCGCTTCTCGTGGACACCTTCGGTTCACTTAAGTTTGTCGTGGCCACGAGATATTAATTCGTGGGAACGAGATGCTATGATAAGGGAACGACATCCATTTCTCGTGGCCACGAGTTTAATGCGTAAACAAACCTGCGTGACCATAGTAACCCGGAATTATCGGAGATAGATATATTACCATTTTATTTTGAATTAAGGAATTATTATATTAATTATTATAAAAAATAAATACAATATTAAATGATAATATTATGCGATGCTGTCTACGCGAATGTTGTCTGTGCCCGATGTAGACAGCATTCAAAAGAAGTTGATCATTAATAAATATTACATAAAGTATATCAGATAGTCCTACAAATATTTTATGCATCCCACAGTCTTGTAAGTCCATTAACTGATCCTCTTTTTTTCTGTAATATTTGTATCATTCCTTTGTATTCGTTATTTTTTTTTACCTTCATTTCTATATCTTTACTTAAATGTACTTGAATGTAAATGATACAGTAAAAATTTGAATATGCTATATGACTGCGATCTTTACTGGAATGCAGTTTAAAGGTTGAATTTGACATATATTCTATTTACCCCGTCTAATTAATAGAAAGCATATATATTGACTTAGTTTCATTTGTAAATTATTTATCGGTTCACACAGGCATAAATACAATTAAAAATTCTTTCAAAACTTTATTGGCATAATTGTGTGACGCTATTTGCAAAATATAGCAAATACTAGCATATAGGGCCTACAGAACGTTAGGCAAAGCGATACAAAAGTCACTTATAATTTATTAGCCTATTATTATTAGACTATTATTATTTTAATAGCTGGTTAAGGCTATATTTTGTTAACGCCTGACAATTATTGGGGGGGACTTTCTTCTGTCCAGGTATAAGGATATAGCCTAACCTAATGTTAATGTAATCTGTTAAATATAAAAATAAACGCAAGTATTACAAATTATGACATTTAAAAAGTGTAAAATTCAATGGTATGTAGAAAGTAATTCCAATCCTCAGATATAATGCTGGTAAAGTTAAAAATAACCCAGACAAATAAACTATTTTTGTATAGTTACTGTCTTTTCATATTATTTTGGAATAAATGTAAAATAAAATACATACAAACACTGAGATTTATTGGATTTGATAAAACTGAATATTATACAGTGTAAAAATACAAAATATAACTTTGGAAATGTGACAACAGTTAGGATATATAAATATAACCCCCAATGAACGTGATTTTGCGATTTAGCAGTGGTGCACGGGGCTCTGAATTCCCAGCGACGCATCTGCTTACTGTATAATATGCATCATCAAAACTTTTATTTATTTAAAATAAACGGCGACAAACGATCGTGACTCATAAAAACAGCCTACATAAAAAGTATAATAATAATAATTATAATTGTAATAATAATGACATTACAATTGTGCGAATTTTGCATCATTATTAAACAAAACACTGCATGCAACTGAGAACAGTTTCCTTTTTACCGAGCAAACAGCGAGAAAAACCGTGGCAGCTGCCAGGAACTCTGGCAGCTGGGGATACCACCGGAAATGGCACCGCCAGCTGCCACTGCCAGCATTCGCGCCTGCTCTCTCTCTACTTTTCTGGGTCTTGACAGTGGTATTTACTTGCAGTCAATGGGACAGTTACAAGCTTCCCAGTTTTCATCCAAAATATCTTAAATTGTGTTCCAAAGATGAACAAAACTTTTACAGGTTTGGAACGACATGGGGGTGAGTGATTCATTCTTAATTCTTTCCCCCATGTGAGTTAAAAACATTAATCTGCTTTCTTTCAGGTGTCAGGCTGGTTGGAGGTTCTCACTGCTCTGGGAGGTTAGAGATGCTTCATGATCAGACGTGGATGTCAGTGTGTGACGCTGCCTTTGACCAGCAGGATGCAGAGGTTGTGTGTAGAGAGCTGGACTGTGGGGCTCCTGTACAGGTGCTGGGAGCAGCTGCTTTTGACAAAGGAGACACTCAGATGTGGACACAAGAGATTCAGTGCAGAGGAAATGAATCTCAGATTCACCTCTGTCCAACATCACCATCACACAAATACAACGGTTCACATGACAATGATGTCCAACTGGAGTGTGCAGGTTGGAACTAATTCCAATCCTCAGATATAAAAATATATCAAGCTATACCCAACCCCCACACATGCAATTCACTTATCTCACTTTTTCTTTATCGCTTTCTTCCTCACGGTCTCATTTATTGTACAGACAGTGTGAATGTGAGGTTGGTTGGTGGTCACAGTCGCTGTGCAGGTAGAGTGGAGGTTCATCATAGAGGTCAGTGGGGAACAGTGTGTGATGATGGCTGGGATTTGGCTGATGCTGCAGTGGTGTGTAGAGAACTGGACTGTGGAGAACCTGTAGATGCTCTGGGTGGTGCTTTTTTTGGACCAGGATCAGGACTTATCTGGATGAGTACTTTGTTATGTACTGGATCAGAGTCTACACTGAAGAAATGTGCATTAGTAGGATGGAAAAATAATTACTGCGATCATTTAAATGATGCTGCAGTAATCTGTTCAAGTGAGCTTCTCCAAAACTCAGAACCTATTATATGTATATATATATTATATACATATATACACACACACACAGTGGGTACAGAAAGTATTTAGACCCCCTTAAATTTTTCACTCTTTGTTATATTGCAGCCATTTGCTAAAATCATTTAAATTAATTTTTTTTTCCTCATTAATGTACACACAGCACCCCATACTGACAGAAAAACACAGAATTGTTGACATTTTTGCAGATTTATTAAAAAAGAAAAACTGAAATATCACACGGTCCTAAGTATTCAGACCCTTTGCTCAGTATTTAGTAGAAGCACCCTTTTGATCTAATACAGCCATGAGTCTTTTTGGGAAAGATGCAACAAGTTTTTCACACTGCCTCTGCCATTCCTCCTTGCAGATCCTCTCCAGTTCTGTCAGGTTGGATGGTAAACGTTGGTGGACAGCCATTTTTAGGTCTCTCCAGAGATGCTCAATTGGGTTTAAGTCAGGGCCATTCAAGAACAGTCACGGAGTTGTTGTGAAGCCACTCCTTCGTTATTTAAGCTGTGTGCTTAGGGTCATTGTCTTGTTGGAAGGTAAACCTTCAGCCCAGTCTGAGGTCCTGAGCACTCTGGAGAAGGTTTTAGTCCAGGATATCCCTGTACTTGGCCACATTCATTTTTCCCTAGATTGCAACCAGTCACCTGTCCCTGCAGCTGAAAAACACCCCCACAGCATGATGCTGCCACCACCATGCTTCACTGTTGGGACTGTATTGGACAGGTGATGAGCAGTGCCTGGTTTTCTCCACACATACCACTTAGAATTAAGACCAGAAAGCTCTATCTTGGTCTCATCAGACCAGAGAATCTTATTTCTCACCATCTTGGAGTCCTTCAGGTGTTTTTTAGCAAACTCCATGTGGGCTTTCATGCGTCTTGCACTGAGAAGAGGCTTCCGTCGGGCCACTCTGCCATAAAACCCTGACTGATGGAGGGCTGCAGTGATGGTTGACTTTCTACAACTTTCTCCCATCTCCCGACTGCATCTCTGGAGCTCAGCCATAGTGATCTTTGGGTTGTTCTTTACCTCTCTCACCAAGGCTCTTCTCCCCCGATAGCTCAGTTTGGCCGGACGGCCAGCTCTAGGAAGGCTTCTGGTCATCCCAAACGTCTTCCATTTAAGGATTATGGAGGCCACTGTGCTCTTAGGAACCTTAAGTGCAGCAGAATTTTTTTTGTAACCTTGGCCAGATCTGTGCCTTGCCACAATTCTGTCTCTGAGCTCTTCAGGCAGTTACTTTGACCTCATGATTCTCATTTGCTCTGACATGCACTGTGAGCTGTAAGGTCTTATATAGACAGGTGTGTGGCTTTCCTAATCAAGTCCAATCAGTATAATCAAACACAGCTGGACTCAAATGAAGGTGTAGAACCATCTCAAGGATGATCAGAAGAAATGGACAGCACCTGAGTTAAATATATGAGGGTCACAGCAAAGGGTCTGAATACTTAGGACCATGTGATATTTCAGTTTTTCTTTTTTAATAAATCTGCAAAAATGTCAACAATTCTGTGTTTTTCTGTCAATATGGGGTGCTGTGTGTACATCGAGGAAAAAAAAATGAACTTAAATGATTTTAGCAAATGGCTGCAATATAACAAAGAGTGAAAGATTTAAGGGGGTCTGAATACTTTCCGTACCACTGTATATATAATTATAATTATATATATTATAATTAATATATATATATATATATATATATATATAAAAAATATATTTTATTATTATTTTTTTAATGTTCTATTTGCTGCTTCAGGTGTCAGGCTGGTTGGAGGTTCTCGCTGCTCTGGGAGGTTAGAGATACTTCATGATCAGACGTGGATGTCAGTGTGTGACGCTGCCTTTGACCAGCAGGATGCAGAGGTTGTGTGTAGAGAGCTGGACTGTGGGGCTCCTGTACAGGTGCTGGGAGCAGCTGCTTTTGGCAAAGGAGATGCTCAGATGTGGACACAAGAGATTCAGTGCAGAGGAAATGAGTCTCAGATTCACTTCTGTCTAACATCACCATCACAGGAAAACAACTGCACTTATGACAACAGTATTGGACTGGTGTGTTCAGGTTGGAACTATTTTCCTCACATTCAAATCTCTAGCATATTAAACATTAAAGTGTTCATGAACTGGCTTTTTTAAATCATTTTTTTGTACTGTTCTCTGAGGTTCCCTTATAATGTTATCAAGATTTTTACATAAAAAACATCATAACTTATAGATGTATGAGTATAGAATTAACTGGTTATTTTCTGTCCTTATTTTAACCCCCCTTATTGGAATGCTCTGTTTGAATAGGCGTGGCAGATTGTATACTCAAAAGTAAATGCCCACTGCTGTGATTTGGCAAACAGCTGTGAATGTTTGACAGCCTACATTCCTCATAGATGGATGCTGTTGTGATTTAGGTCAAAAACGCATAAATACTAAAGACAAAGCAATAGTGACCACATAATAAAAACCGTTACTCACACTTGTGTGTTGCGACATTACTGTTGGATTCAATATAGTTGCACAGCATCATCTTTTTGTTTCAATTCTGAAAATCCCATGTTGAAGTGTTCCCTGTTTGTAAATGAATTCGTAGTAAAATGAAGTGAACCTACCAAATACTTACTGACATGGTCTGGAACTTGATTAACTTGATCATCTTCTGTGGAGGTGTTTTTTTGCCACCAGTGTTGGGGAAAGTTACTTTTAAAAGTAATGCATTACAGTATTGCATTACTCCCTAAAAAGTAACTAATTACCTACTTAGTTACTCTTTATGAAAAGTAATATGTTGTGTTACGTTTGTGTTACTTTTTAAATGTGTGAAGGGCTTTCTTGTTCATTTTTAATATAAAAAGTAATATTTTTGGCAAATGAACACACCAAAAGCCTGAAGGAAAAACAAATTTACATCTATACAGTAGAACACATGAGAAGAAAGTTCAACAGCAATTAAAAAAAAAGAACAACAACAAATGTTAGTTCATCTTGAGTAATTTTTGCTTATTGGTGTGGTTGAATTTGATCATTGAAGGTCAGCAGCCAAGACACTGGTTAATAAAATGGAATTAAATACATAAAGGATAACTTTATTTGTAAAGGATATTTTGATATTATTTAGCATTTAGTTATTTCAGGTTTGCTTCATATTCTGTGTTGCAGTTCACTGTTTTTATTCATTTTAAGGAATACTGAATCTGTTTTTTTTTTTTTTTTTTTTTTGCTTGTTTTTTGTTTTGTTTGTTTGTTTGTTTGTTTGTTTTTTGAGTGAGATGATTTAATGCATGTTCACATTTATTCTAGAACTAAAGTAACATCTTACTCCTAAATTGTCTCAACATGGGGACAGGAGAGGTTTCAATTAATAAATGGCAAAAAAAAAAAAAAAAGTGACTGCCATTACTTATTTGAAAAAGTAACTCTTGTAAATACTACTAGTAAATTCTTGTAAATTTAAAAGTAGTGCATTACTTTACTAGTTACTTGAAAAAAGTAATCTGATTACGTAACTCGTGTTACTTGTAATGCATTACCCCCAACACTGTTTGCCACACTATTACATCATAATGTGACCCATTCACCTGTCGTTTTGGCAGACTGGATTCTATATAAGCTGTTTTTAGAAAGTTTTTGAGTTCTGAAATTTACAAAAGTATTAAAGTATATTTTTTTTATTTCACTCTTTCTTTGTGTATTGTTCCTTAATATTTATCTTGTTCTCTATGCTTAATATACAGACAGTGTGAATGTAAGGCTAGTTGGTGATCACAGACACTGTGCGGACTCTTCTCACTGTCTCTTCATGTCTTGTTTTCTCTGTTCATTTTACAGACCGAATGAATGTGAGGTTGGTTGGTGGTAACAGTCGCTGTGCTGGTAGAGTGGAGGTTCATCATAGAGGTCAGTGGGGAACAGTGTGTGATTATGGCTGGGATATGGCTGATGCTGCAGTGGTGTGTAGAGAACTGGACTGTGGAGAACCTGTAGATGCTCTGGGTGGTGCTTATTTTGGACCAGGATCAGGACCAGTCTGGGTGAATGTTATGAGGTGTACTGGATCAGAATCTACACTGAAGATTTGTGGATCAAGAGGATGGGGTAAAGACAGCTGTGGTCATAGTAAAGATGCTGGAGTAATCTGCTCAGGTAAACAGGCCCAAACCTCCTTTTGTTATTACATTACTGATAATTCAGATATTCATTTAGAATATTCTTTTACCCAAAGTGATTGAAAAATGAAGACCATCACAAGCAATTTATCAAAAGATTCAAAAGTGTTTCAAGTTTAGGCCAGAGCACTGCTCTACCTGACTGAAATGCAGAAATTTATTATTATTATTATTATTATTATTATTATTATTATTATTATTATTATTATTTAGATAAGTGTTATAATGAGAAGAGGTTTTAAAGTGACTTTCATTTAGCATTAATAGTTGGTAAATAATGTTGATTCAATAAACAGCAATACCTTAATAATATACCAGTATATTTTAGGACAGAAATAATTTCTGGGCATAAAATAATCATCTATTTGTTTTTTTTTATTTTTTTTTTCTTGCTTGTTCAGATGTCAGACTATTTAAAGGATCTCGTTGCTCTGGGAGGTTAGAGATACTTCATGATCAAACGTGGATGTCGGTGTGTGACGCTGCCTTTGACCAGCAGGATGCAGAGGTTGTGTGTAGAGAGCTGGACTGTGGGGCTCCTGTACAGGTGCTGGGAGCAGCTGCTTTTGGCAAAGGAGACGCTCAGATGTGGACACAAGAGATTCAGTGTAGAGGAAATGAATCTCAGATATATTTCTGTCCACATCTATCTTCAAGCAAGAACAACTGTTCACATGGCAGTGATGTGGGAGTGACGTGTTTTGGTAAGTATAAATAGCTGGCACCATTTACTGTTTTACTGTATTGTGTGCTTTCCACAAATATCATCACTCTTTCCAAATGTGACCAAAACAGACTCTAGTGACAAATGTATAGGCTGTGTCTTCTTGACATGAATCTTTTATTTTATTTATTTATTTATTTTTATTATTGTTTTTATTTAGCTTACACTGATCTCAGGCTGGTAAACAGTTCAGACTCTTGTTCTGGAAGAGTGGAGCTTCAGTTTAATCAATAAATGGGGCACAGTGTGTGATGCATGCTGGGATATGAGAGCTGCCAGTGTCCTCTGTAGACAGTTGAATTGTGGGATTGCTGTGTCTGTTGTGGGATCAGACTGGTTTGGAGAGGGAAGTGGTGAAATCTGGGCTGATGTGTTTGATTGTGATGGGAATGAAACAAAACTCTCAGAATGTTCCATCTCTTCATGGAGTCGAGCTGAATGTTCTCATAGACGAGACATTGGAGTCATCTGCTCTAGTGAGTGGATTTTATTGAAAAAAAAAAATGTAAAATACATCAATTATCTTGCAATATCTTAATTAAATTGCTACAACTTTCACTCAGATTCCTCTCTGGCTCTTCATGATGGTCTGGTGCGGTTGTCTGGAGAGAGACAGTGTGAGGGGGAGATGGAAGTTTTCATCCATCAGGTCTGGAGGAGAGTTCTGCTGGACTCCTGGAGTCTCACTGAATCCTCTGTGGTCTGCAGACAGCTGGGCTGTGGCTCTGTGCTGAACTTCAACAGCTCCTCTTCATCCAGTCCTGAACACAGTCATGAGTGTGTGACGGGCTTCCAGTGCTCTGGGAGTGAAGCTCATCTGGGGAACTGCAGCTCTCCACAAACTCTCAACTGCAGCTCCACACAACAGCTGTCAATCACCTGCCTTGGTGAGAACAACAACATCTGGGCAGATTCTTCAGTTGTTCGTGATCAATAATGTGTTTTTCTTTCTCTGAGTATCAGGTCATGGGTCCATCAGGCTGGTGGGTTCTGGGGGAGACTGTGCAGGGAGGCTGGAGGTTTTTCACAGCGGCTCATGGGGGACAGTGTGTGATGACTCCTGGGATATTAAAGATGCCCATGTGGTGTGCAGACAGCTGCAGTGTGGAGTGGCCCTCAGTAACCAGCAGGTACCAGCCTGGTTTGGTCCTAGTTCTGGACCCATATGGCTGGATGAGGTGGAGTGTGAGGGGAATGAGACGTCCCTGTGGAGCTGCTCTTCTTCAGGCTGGGGAAAACATGACTGCAATCACAAGGAGGATGTAGGAGTCGTGTGCTCAGGTAAACATGCAGTTTTACATATACACTGCTCAAAAAAATAAAGGAACACTTAAACAACACAAGACCGCTACCTCTGCCTTTGTGCAAGGAGGAACAGGAGGAGCACTGCCAGAGCCCTGCAAAATTACCTCCAGCAGGCCACAAATGTGCATGTGTCTGCTCAAACGGTCAGAAACGGACTCCATGAGGGTGGTATGAGGGCCCGACGTCCACAGGTGGGGGTTGTGCTTGCGGCCCAACACCGTGCAGGACGTTTGGCATTTGCCAGAGAACACCAAGATTGGCAAATTCGCCACTGGCGCCTTGTGCTCTTCACAGATGAAAGCAGGTTCACACTGAGCACATGTGGCAGACGTGACAGAGTCTGGAGACGCCGTGGAGAACGTTCTGCTGCCTGCAACATCCTCCAGCATGACCAGTTTGGGAGTGGGTCAGTAATGGTGTGGGGTGGCATTTCTTTGGAGAGCCGCACAGCCCTCCATGTGCTCGCCAGAGGAAGCCTAACTGCCATTAGGTACCGAGATGAAATCCTCAAACCCCTTGTGAGACCATATGCCAGTACGGTTGGCCCTGGGTTCCTCCTAATACAAGACAGTGCTAGACCTCATGTGGCTGGAGTGTGTCAGCAGTTCCTGCAAGACGAAGGCATAGATGCTATGGACTGGCCCGCCGTTCCCCAGACCTGAATCCAATTGACATCATGTCTCGCTCCATCCACCAACGCCACGTTGCACCACAGACTGTCCAGGAGTTGGCGGATGCTTTAGTCCAGGTCTGGGAGGAGATCCCTCAGGAGACCATCCGCCACCTCATCAGGAGCATGCCCAGGCATTGTAGGGAGGTCATACAGGCATGTGGAGGCCACACACACTACTGAGCCTCATTTTGACTTGTTTTAAGGACATTACATCAAAGTTGGATCAGCCTGATGTAGTGTGTTTTTCCACTTCAATTTTGAGTGTGACTCCAAATCCAGACCTCCATGGGTTAATAAATTAGTTTTTTTATTGATAATTTTTGTGTGATTTTGTTGTCAGCACATTCAACTATGTAAAGAACGAAGTATTTAATAAGAATATTTCATTCATTCAGATCTAGGATGTGTTCTTTTAGTGTTCCCTTTATTTTTTTTGAGCTCTGTGTGTGTATATATATATATATATATATATATATATATATATATATATATATATATATATATATATATGTATATGTGTTGTGTGTGTGTATATGTGTATATATATATGTATGTACATCACATTTTCTATTTATATTTTCTATTTATCACATTTTCTGTGTAGAGTTTAAAGAGATCAGGTTAACTGAAGGCTGTGAAGGGAATGTGGAGGTTTTCTACAATGGATCCTGGGGTAATGTGTGTTACAACCAGATGGACAGAGACACAGCAAGTCTCATCTGTCAAGAGCTGAACTGTGGAAGATCTGGTGATTTTTCTG